>NC_084596.1:41397957-41645457 GCF_033807715.1 Cololabis saira | reverse complement strand
CAGAGATATTCTGAGCATCATCTCAAAGTGTGTGGCAGGAGGCGGAAAGTTGATCACTTTAAGCACAGAAGAAGCTTTATTGTCTTCATCGAGTCTCAAGGAAAGGTGGAGGAAGCGCGCTGGAGTGTGACAAGCAACTCCAGTCCAGCAATATCCCATGCACACTCACACACACTTATTTTTTGTCTTTATTCTTTATTATTTATATATTGCATTATTAGTTTTTCATTACTTTTGTGTAGTTATACTTTTTGTTTTTGTATGTTAATCTTGTGTTCTTTATAACACATGAAATTTTAATAACTTCGGTGGAGGCTTCAAATAAGCCCATTGGGGTTTTTTTTGCCTCTTCCTGCACCTATAGTATTTATAATTGATATTTTTCATGTATATTTTTAAAAACTGTGCAAAACAATAAACTAAACTAAACTAAACAGTCACTACATACCTGTATTGTTAAAGAAATATTCACCTATTTATCTTTGTATTACACTGCACTGCAGAGCCTAAAGCTCTATCATATTATAGTTGCAGTTATTGTCTCTGGCAGTCACATCCTGCACGTCTGGCGAGAAACACAGGCTGAGGTGATGATCTGCGTTGCAACATTTAGATAAAACATCTTCCTGCTGGATCTTTTACTTAGGTATGAACCTTAAAGGAAAAGGACAGAACTGCACGGCAACACTGACAGATAGAGATAAGCACGGAGAGGGAGACAGACAGAGAGAGGGAGGATTAACTTCTCATCCAGTCTTTGCTGTTGCATAGATTGTAAGTAGCTTATTGCACAAAGCAGCATGCATGTAACTGGTGTGTTTTCATGATTTGTTTTGGGAGTTTTTTTTTGTGTTAGAGACATCACTGACCTCATGCTGGCAACTAAGAACTTTGGGCCTAAAATAATAAAACTGGAAAATCTGCCGGGCAGCGCTCCATGAAGTATGCTTCTAAAAGTATGAAAGGCCAACAGCTTTACCTCCACAGAAACATTACTCTTTAATCCTAAATGTTAAAAAAAAGGTAATTGCAGCAACAATCTCATCTAGTTTGTGCTCGTCATCTACCCCCAATCGTGCTGCAGCCACGCGACCGGCGTCCTACCAACTTTCAGATGTCTGCACGGAAACCACACGACTCCTAAAACCTAAATCAGGCTGGAAGTGTCTCATTGGATATTTTATCACGCCAGCTCAACATGGTCACTCTTCTGGTTCCTCCAGTTGCTGGAGGACGTGTCATTCCCAGGAAGACAATCATCACCACCTGTTTTGGTCCAAAAATAAATATTTTCTGGCGTAACATTCACACAGAACTAGTGATTATATTTGGGGAGGAAATTGCATTTAATTGGGACAAAATCTTCCTCGGGCTTGTACGTTCAACCACTGTAAGTTCTGAAACTAAACACTTAATTGGAATACTGGGCTGAGCTGCAAGAAAGGCAATAACAAAGAAATGGCTTAAGCCAGAAATCCCATCTATAGATGAATGTTATAATATAAGTTATGATATATTTGTGATGGAAAGAATTACTTTCTCAATGAGGCTGCAGCAATCTGAATTGAAAGACATCTGGGAGCAATGGAAAATGTATATTTCCCTGAAAGGCCCAGCTTTTGCTTAATTTTCTTTTCTTTTACCTCTTTTAAAGAAGATTTGTCTATCTATTTTCTTGTATTACTATAATACAAAACACCCAGTGTTCATGTGTTCTGTTATAATAATAATAATAATAATAATAAAAATAATAATAATAATAATAATACATTTTATTTGAAGGCGCCTTTCTAGACACTCAAGGTCGCCGTACAATGGTTAGCGTATTGTAATGTAATGAGCGTATTGTGAATGAAAAAAACAAATTGGAGCACTGTGTTGAAACAAGTAACTATGCGATAAAGATGTATGTATTGTTGACATGTGAGTCCAAACAAAAATAAAATAAAAAAAAATAAAAAACTTAAATCAGGGAGACAACCATTCACAGGCTCACATTTATATTTATATTCACATTCATACGCTATTATATAGACCCACTCCTTCCGCTATGAAGAAACTTCACTTCCTTAACTAAAAGATTGAAAAGACTGAGATTATTTTCCAATAGTTTTATGGTTTCATGTCTCCATGAAAACGGGGGGACGTCAGCGCCGTCTGAACGTCAGCGCCGTCTGAACGTCAGCGCCGTCTGAACGTCAGCCATAGAAACCTCCGTCAGCACTATATATGCGTCACAACTGCTCCCCAGTTTGCCGGGTTTAGTCAGCCCGCCCTTTCTCCTCTTAGTGGTGACAAATGTATCTTGCTGTTTCAAAAAAAATAGTTTCAATCTATTCCTCAAATGTTTTTCTTTCACTGCCGCGAGTGCCGGTGCTCTCGGCGGAGCAGCAAACACATTTCTAAGAACAGACAGCAGTTATGATTCATTGTTTCAGTAGAAAAGAGGAGTGCGCGGCGCGAGCTGCCCTGATTTATCAGTCTGCACAACCAATCTTCTCTGTTACGGTAATTATCCTGAGGTCATTTAGACCTCAGGAAATTCAGTTTCATTAAGAAGACCAGCATGTGCTTGAGGCATGCTCAAAATGTAGATTGTAGCTTCAAAACACCCACATGCAAACTCTGGAGAACATCATTTAAAGTGGCAGTAATGCACTGTGTAACAATTCTGCTTGATTGAAACACTCAGTATGGACGAGAGGATACTGCAGTCAAAACGAGTGTTGCACACAGGCCTTAGGTCTCAAAGACACGGTTTCTACAGGTAACTTCCTTGTACAATTATATCCTTTATTTTATGGTATGAAGATAAAGTGCATAGCTATTTTAAGCTTTTAATCCCTGGCAAACAACCGATTCGTGCATTTTTTTATTCCCTTAAGCAAATCCAAGCCCTGTTGACCCACTCAAAGAATTTTCCTCCAGTTCATCAGCGGGTTTGTAAAGCCTGCTCAGAGGGCTGGTGTGTGTCGGAGCGTTCCTGCTCCTCTTACCTGGACACGACCAGAGGCAGAATCAGCATCTTCAGCATCCTCATCAGCAGCTCCCCGGGAAACTGGAAGTACTTCACCTCCTGCAAGCACACAGAGAACAGGAGCCATTTTAACATTACTGGATATTCAGCTTCTGTATGTCGACCTACGGAGTGAAAGCCTGAAACAAAGTCAAAACATATCACAATTAAAAAAAAACATACAAAGAAAAATTCTATTTAATATACAGATGCGAATAAACATGTAGATATGTACACTTATTAATATATGTAGATATATAGATGTATATTATGGATATGTATGTTATATGTAGGTATGTATATGGATATATTGAGTTGTATTATATGTACAGTATTTGTGCATCTATAGCTCTGTTAATATATATTAATTTATAGTTATATGTAGACATGTCGATAAATAGATTTATAGTAATTTTTATGTATATAATTGGAAGTATATGTATATGTAATGTATATATAGCATAGCTACTCTTATATAGTTATTCAAGTATATTGTTATATCATTGCTGTCTATTGTTCTCTATTATATTGTATTATAGTAAAGTAATGATAATGTAATACTATGCATTATAATTACTTTTATTAGTACTTACATACATTGTAGCACAACTAAATGATGGGCGTTTGTTTTGTTTTCTTTTGTTTGCTTTGATTTGTTTGATTTAGACTATATTTATATATACATATAATTGAGTATTATATCACTATTATATAGAACAGTTATTAAAGTAGGTATGGGTGTTTTTTTTTAAGTAAACTTATTGAAACTCGTCTTATTATATGTAAGAATGTATGTCAGATTCAGGGGTAGGACTGGATAAGTGGTTACTTCATTCCTCCACTTGATTTGTATTCTGTTTTTTTACTTTTTTGTACTCTTTGTTGCATGTTTGAATCTTCAAATCAAATTAAATCAGTATGTACCAATCACGACGGTGTTGATGCCACTTTCATTACCATGCAAAACAAAAGTGCTGACAAATGTCAAAACATGTCCTGCAGTGGCTTACAATCTTAAATAGACTTTTCATTTTAGTGATGTACTCGTCAATCAGTCGCCATGTAACGATTAGGTTTGATGAGATGACTGAGAGACGGGTATTTTCAGGTCAGAATGCATCAATGAGGAGCTCCAGGCTTGGGAAGCTGATTCCCAGCTTTGCCTTGGCCAGCTGACAGACTGACCTCTCCACCTGTCTGATCCTACGACCCAGGTGGCCGCGCTGCACCTGGTCATGACGCTTCACCCAGATAAAGGTGCTCATACGTGTTTAGAAACTCCTACCACGCCAGGAGAGTTTACAGGACTGTCTCAGAAAATTAGAATATTGTGATAAAGTTCTTTATTTTTTGTAATGCAATTAAAAAAACAAAAATGTCATACATTCTGGATTCATTACAAATCAACTGAAATATTGCAAGCCTTTTATTATTTTAATATTGCTGATTATGGTTTACAGTTTAAGATTAAAATTCCCAGAATATTCCAATTTTTTGAGATAGGATATTTGAGTTTTCTTAAGCTGTAAACCATGATCAGCAATATTAAAATAATAAAAGGCTTTCAATATTTCAGTTGATTTGTAATGAATCCAGAATGTATGACATTCTTTGTTTTTGTAATTGCATTACAGAAAATCACAATATTCTAATTTTCTGAGACAGTCCTGTAAATCAAGCAATACATTTATTTCTTACATGATTGATCGACAGTGGGCTCAACCAATCACTAGCCGTTATCACTTCCTAATCCGTAATTATCATGCTTCTTTCAAAACAACCGCCCGTTTGTGACATTTACAGCCGAATATAAGAATATTTAACAGCAAAATCCAAAATGGCCGTCGCTAGGTTTTGTTTTGTTTTTATTTTGGATCCCCATTAGCGGACGCAAAACGCCAGCTAGTCTTCCATGAAAATTAAAATACATTCATATAAAAGCACAATTATATATACTTCCTATAGTACTTTACATTTTAAATGTATGAATACATAGGTTAATGTAATCAGTCAGAAGTGATGAAGGCTAAACACTGGCTATAGATGAATAAATAATTTATATAAATACACCTGAGGCGATGTGAAAACCTGAGTCCAATCAAATCTTTTTTCTTTGATGAGAAGTTTACTTATCTCTACAGGACTACCAGAGGAGGAAGGAAAAGAAGAAACTATGAATATATTGTAATCAACTGCAATTAAAAAATGTAATGGAGTGACAGCCCCAGTTTAAAAGATTCTTGCATCCCATCATGTTACATAGTTATTACAACATGAGGTAAATGTATAAATCCCAACATGTAAATAAGAACATTTTTAGAATTTTTGGGAAGTTTGTTGGGATATGGCGTTATTGGATCCCCAGAGACAAGGGACGAGGCTCACAGCAAAAAAAACATCATTTCCAGAATGTTGGCATATCCCTTTAAATCACGTTAGAAAGGGACGGATTTAAAATTACTACTAATGTACATTTCGTGATTTTCTTAAAGGAAAAAGTTCTAGCAAAAAGGTCTTGCTAACTGTAGATCCAGTCCTGCAGAACCTAAAGCCGCTCTGCTCCAACGGCGTCAACTCCAGGACGCTGTTGGTTTGCTTTCGTTACTTCCCAACCAAGACTTCATGTTTTCAAACCACTTATTGTTCTTTTATTCCTCTGAAAAAGCTGCTGCCTGTCAGATGTGGAATATTTGATGGTTTCAAAGGCAGTTTGTTTCATAGGCAACTCTACAGGGATTAAATAAATGAAAAAGTAAAACTAAATAGTAAAAAAAGCTATTCTTTTGATGTGAAAACACAGTGTGTGATGACATGCTAATGTGTATGTTTATGTCTTATTTGTCTTTTTGTTCTCCTACCTGAGAACCTGAAAGGTAACATGTCCAGAAAGTAACAATTATTTTTCAATTAAAGGACTACACCTAGGAATGAAATGTTCTGTCTGGAGTCGTGCAGACTCTTCAAATATCTTGCACGCCTTCCTTTCATTCACCTGTGTGAATTCAGTGAGATGCTTTTATTCTTCAGCTCTGAAAACCCCAGACAAGGATTTGAGACTCTTGAGACATTTAAAAAGTTTAAAAAGAAACCACCATTTCTATTTAATACCTGAACAAGTGTTTCTGACAAAAACGGGGAGAAGAAGAGAAACAGTGAGATAGTTGGGCCGTTTCTGGAAAAAAAAAAAGAACTTTGACTCAAAATAGACATCTCTTTTTATCATGACAACAACATTTCTTTTCCTAAATGGATTTTTAAATGTATTTATTTTTGGTGGTATGTTGCCAAGCAAGAATATCAAGAGAGATTATCAATATCAGGACTGCAGTACCTCTATAACCCAGAAGAACTGGGTCATAGAGGGAGAAAATAAACCACGCTGGGGCTTTTATTTCCCTCAAAGCCACAAGTCCGGACCATTACATCAAAACTCAAATACCGGTACTTGAGATCTTTTCAGCTCGTATTAGCAATTAAATGTGGAGCTGTTCCTTTGCATGTAAAGAAGCCAGCACATGGGTAATTTGTAAAGTATTTATTTAAAGCAATCACAATGTGTTTTTAACTGGTTATGGAAGACGTAAAAAACTCTGAGCCTACAAGAAAATATGACTTGGGACAAGGAAACAGCCTGACCGTGTGCAGAATAGGGATGGGCTAAAAAATGTATCACAATCATTTCTGGGATTTATCCTGATAACGATAAAAATGACGATAAAAAAAATACCAATTCAACTCCACCTTTGTAACTAAAAATCTATCACCACATTCAGTCTTTGGAGCCAAAACACTGCTGTAAAAGATACTAAATACTACTAAACATCATCAATGGGAATTTATTGTTTTTTCTTTTTCTTTCTTTCTTTCTTTCTTTCTTTCTTTCTTTCTTTCTTTCTTTCTTTCAGGCTCATATCTTTCTTTCTTTCTTTCTTTCTTTCAGGCTCATTTCTTTCTTTCTTTCCTTCCTTCTTTCTTTCTTTCAGGCTCATTTCTTTCTTTCTTTCTTTCTTTCAGGCTCATTTCTTTCTTTCTTTCTTTCTTTCAGGCTCATTTCCTTCTTTCTTTCCTTCCGGCTCATTTCCTTCCTTCCTTCCTTCCTTCCTTCCTTCCTTCCTTCCTTCCTTCCTTCCTTCCTTCCTTCCTTCCTTCCTTCCTTCCTTCCTTCCTTCCTTCCTTCCTTCCTTCCTTCCTCCCTCCCTCCCTCCCTCCCTCCCTCCCTCCCTCCCTCCCTCCCTCCCTCCCTCCCTCCCTCCCTTCCTTCCTTCCTTCCTTCCTTCCTTCCTTCCTTCCTTCCTTCCTTCCTTCCTTCCTTCCTTCCTTCCTTCCTTCCTTCCTTCCTTCCTTCCTTCCTTCACGTACGTTGTGCGTGGATTTAACACAGAACTATAAATCATCTTTACACAAAAACGTCATCAACGGGAATTTATTGTTTTTACCGTGAGATGACAAATTCTTACCGTGGGGAATTTTTTGACGGTTTATGGTGAACGGTAAAATATCGCCCATTCCTAGTGCAGAATTAAACAGAAATAGTTTGCATGATAAACTAACAGAAACCCAGTGGTCAACGGGGAGGAAACGAGGGAACAAACATTTCTTCCAGTGCGTAGAGAGGATTTAACTAGGATGCATCTGCGGCTGCTGGCAGCAAACGTGTAACTGCTGCCACGGATTACTTTAAAGAACCCCGACCTGAAGTCACCACGTTTGACTTCAATCCAGCGTGAAAACTCTTCACACCTTCGCTGAGATTCCAGGATTTTCTTCACTCCTGGCCAACTTCATTTTAATCAGTAATCTCTGTTCAAGTAGTCAATCCATCAACTTTCCGTGCTTAGCCTGAAGTGTGTTGGTCACGCAGGTCCCTGACTCTGCAGTTACCTTCGGCTTTGCAACCTCTTGCATCTTTCACATGATTGTCCTCGTATTTCATCCGGTAGCATGTTTTTTTGTGTCTCACTGTAAGTGGGGCCATACACGCTCATACCAGCAATATTTTTCCTGCTCAGATGGATGACGGTCACAAAAAGAGGCGAAAAAGCTTGCAGCAAAACAAAACAATTCAGCATAGTTGGACCCAACTAAATTACATTTAAGTACATCACATCTGTGCAGTGAGATAATGTAGCAATAAAAGCCTTTTACTTGTGTTTTGGAGTAGCACAGCTTTTAGGCCAGATGAGCGTGTGTGTGTGTGTGTGTGTGTGTGTGTGTGTGTGTGTGTGTGTGTGTGTGTGTGTGTGTGTGTGTGTGTGTGTGTGTGTGTGTGTGTGTGTGTTTGTGTGTGTGTGTGTGTGTGTGTGTTTGTGTGTGTGTGTGAGAAGGACAAACACAGCTGCCCTTGAGTCCTGGCATTGGCTAATAGTTGAAAAAACCCAATGTCAGATGACTGAAGAAATTCCTTACATACACTAATGTGCACACATTTCAGTACACACAAAGCTTCATGATGTCTCTTGACTTGTGTGCAATAAAACTTCTAGTGAAATCCCTCGACAACTTTAGAAACAACCCTGAAATGTAAAAATGTATCTAGAAATAACTATTTCTCTCCGCTGGAAGAGCAACAAGGAGACATCACTTAAGAAATAAATGGCTGAGCTGCACACATTTTGTGTAATTACGTGCTTTAATTTTCTTTTTGTGAGAGTTGTTTAATTGAAAATAAGAATTAAAATAAGAAAACATTTCTCTTCAGCTTAATCTTTAAAAAAAAGTTTTTGTATGATTTAGTTTTCTCAATTATGCAAATTCCTTTCATCTAGTCAGGCACTTGCTGTATATATTTTTTGGTCATTTTTCCCATTGAATGCATGTGCTAAAACTAGAAATCTGCCTCAGCTTTCATTGTGAAACCACAACTATAATTAACTCTTTTGCTGCGTTACATTAATGTTGGTTTTATAATCGTTTTCGTGTGAAACTGCTGGCACACAAACAATCATGAGCAACAATCGTATGTGTTGTTAGTGAGTTACAGTAATTAGTCCTGTAAATAGACTTCTCCAACGGCGTCAACTTGGGGACGTTGTTGGGTTTCCTCCCAATAACTTTGCTTTCGGTGATTCCCAAACAAGACTTCATGTTTCCAAACCACTTATTGTTCTTTTATTCCTCTGAAAAAGCTGCTGCCTGTCAGATATGGAATATTTGATGATTTCAAAGGCAGTTTGTTTCATAGGCAACTCTACAGGGATTAAATTGTTTCAAAAAGTAAAACTAAATAGTAAAAAAAGCCATTCTTTTGATGTGAAAACACAGTGTATGATGACGTGCTAATGTGTATGTTTTTGTCTTATAACAACCTGAGAACCTGAAAGGTAACATGTCCAGAAAGTGCTGAATAAATGAATAAATTATCTCGTAACAATTCTTTTTCAATTAAAAGACTACACTTAGGAATGAAATGTTCCGTCTGGAGTCGTGCAGACTCTTCAAATATCTTGCACGCCTTCCTTTCATTCACCTGTGAATTCAGTGAGATGCTTTTATTCTTCAGCTCTGAAAAACCCAGACAAGGATTTGAGATGCTTGAGACATTTAAAAAGTTTAAAAAGAAACCACCATTTCTATTTAATACCTGAACAAGTGTTTCTGACAAAAACGGGAGCAGACTCTTCAAACACACCGAGCCGCTCGGTGGTGCAGTGGGTTAAACAAGTGGCTCATATACTGAGGCTACAGTCCTCCTGCAGCGGTCGCAGGTTTGAATCCCAGTCTGCGCACAATTGCTGCACGTCACACCCATTCTCTCTCTACCCTTCCTGTCTGCTACTTGAAAAAGGGGCCACTAGAGCCCAAAAAAAATCTTAAAAAGCCTTTGTTTCAAACAATCATGAGCAACAATCGTATGTTTTGTTAGTGAGTTAATTAGTCCTGTAAATAGACGTGTGTTTCAAAGAGCTGATTCCTCACTTTGATAAAAACTATCCGACCAAAACTTTTAAGTCACGCTTCACGTATTCTCCATCTCCCATTTGCATTGTTTCCCAAAAGGTGCATGAGCTTTGACACGCTCCCTGCTGAACTCTTCTGCTCATTGATACCACATTTCCGCTCAAGGGTGATTCATCAGCTGTTTCTCTAAAATGCCCTAAAATGACTTTTGATATGAAGTGATGCCATTTGATTTAAAATTAAGTGAGTTGAACAGATATGAGGCCGAAGGACCAGGAAGTGCAAATTTAACAGCAACATTTTTATTTAATGCTTGGTTCCTGGGGCGCTGAAAATGGGGGGTAAAGGAGACGGATTCTAGGGGCCCATGATCGAATGATAATGAAATGATAAAACCCCCTCCACTCCGTATAATTATGTAAGATAGTTCATGTCAACTGTCCTGTTCTTCTTTCACAAATATGTTAATGATAGTCAAAAATACCAATAAAATGCATTCTTGTATGTAAAATAGCAAAAAAAAAATTCTCCACTGTGCTTCTTTTTTTGTGTGCTTGTAATAGTTGATCACTAAAATTTAAATGAATTGAAAACAAGGTTAAAAAAATTGTTGTAAAAGTGCAGAACATTTATCATTTAGGGGCTGTATATAAAATATGGTACTTGTACAATAGGCCAATCTTTACTGTACAGAGGGTGTAAAGTTTATGTGAGAGAACATATCAAGGCTTTCTTTTCTATCCTTCAAAATCAAGTTCTCAGGCACAAATATGACGAGAGACCTCTAGAATCGTGTCTTTATTTTCGATACTATGGCTTTGTGTAACACGTACTGACTATGCCATCATAAAATAAACACTGCTGCATGCGTTTGAAGGCGCTATTACTGGTTTACTTTAGCAGAGAACAAAACCCAGCTTGCTAATTAGTAGGTTTAATAAAAAAAACTGCAAAACTGTTCATGAACCTCTTTGGATTTGTACGTCTAACCTGACAGGATTCAAAGTTCATCCACCGAGTCTCGTTGTCTGAAATGAGAAAACATTTCTCCATGTTTTCAAATGTGACCAGTTTGACCAACTGTTTAGCCAAACTAAATCAAAAGCAGAGTTGGCAAAAGTACTTGAATATACTTATACTTATTTGATACACCACAGATGTTTTTGACAACTCAGCAAAACAAAACAAAATCTGACACAAAAACCCATTAAATTCTTCTTCATCAACAACCTGTGGGGAGCTCGTAAAACGGAAAGAAATCACTGGGAACAATCGGTATGCTGCAAGTTAAAGTAAAAGTTGAAAAGCAACTCCCATGAAATGATGAATAAGCATAATCAGAACAACTAGGTTTAGATCAAATAGCGAATTCCTGTGTGTGGATTTTGAGGTGGCACAATATGCCCAGCATTGACAGGAATCACTGCTGCGTTTTTTTTAAGTACAGCCACGGATGGGAAATGTCTAGCCTTTCGGAATCTGCTGCATCCCTTTGATATTACTAATGATGAATAAGAAGAAACACAATTTTCATTAGTTTAATATTACCCCAAAAATTTAGACAATAAAAATAGTCTCTCACAATATCCCTAACTTATTGTGAGTAGTATGTGTATATATATATATATATATATATATATATATATATATATATATATATATATATATATACAGTGCCCAGCATAAATGAGTACATCCCCTTTGAAAAGTAACATTTTATACAAAATGTCATTGAAAACAAACAATATTTCCAAAATGTGCACAGGTTACGTTTAATACAGCATCTGTTGAACTTTTGACTTAAAACAAAGGTTAATAATATAACTCAGATGACATATTTTTCAATTTTAGTCAAATTAGTGTGGTGCAATAATGAGTACACCCCACTGTAGGTCTCTGAGCAAAGCTACATTTTAGGCTCCCAATGTGTAATTGAACAAGCATTCAACCACAGGTGAGTCTAATTAGTCATTACACAGGTGTTCATTAGGCAGGTGGCTACAAAAGGGGGTTACCTAAAGCAAACCACCCCTTCCCATTTCCTGCTGTCCGCAATGGCACCACATGGAAGAGAAATGACACCAGATCTGCGAAAGATAATCATTTCTTTACACCAGAAAGGTAAAGGCTACAAGAATATCAGCAAAACCTTACAAATTAGTAAGAATACAGTTGCAAAAGTAATTCAAAAATTTAAGAAAGATGGAACTGCAACCACTGCACAGAGACGTCCAGGTCGACCACGGAAGTTAACACCACGACAGGAGCGTCTTGTGATGAGAAGGGTTGAAGAAAACCGGCATGCAAGTTCCCTGCAATTATCTAGGGAAGTAGCAAGTGCAACTGGAGTGACTGTTTCTCTTGACACAATACGCCGTACAGTGCAGAGGAATGGCATGCATGGGTGTCGTCCTCGAAAGAAGCCTCTCCTAAAGCCCAGTCACAAGAAAGCCCGTCTAGAGTTTGCCAGGGCACATGCCGACAAAGGTGAGCGCTACTGGGACTCTATACTGTGGAGTGATGAGACCAAAATCAATCTTTTTGGAACCGATGGCTTCAACACTGTCTGGCGTCGCAAGGGTGAGGAATACAAAGAAAAGTGCATGGTGCCCACAGTGAAACATGGAGGGGGTAGTGTCCTTATGTGGGGCTGCATGAGTGCTGCTGGTGTTGGGGAGCTGCATTTCATTGATGGCATCATGAATTCAGAAATGTACTGCTCTATACTGAAAACTAAGATGCTTCCATCACTTCTTGCCCTTGGTCGTCGTGCCCTTTTCCAACACGACAATGATCCTAAGCACACATCTAAAGCCACTGCTGGCTTTCTGAAAAGGAACATGGTGAGAGTGATTCCGTGGCCAAGTATGTCACCTGATCTGAACCCAATTGAACATCTTTGGGGAATTCTAAAGAGACAGGTTGAGCATCACTCTCCATCCAACATCCAATCTCTGAAAGAGGTCATTGTAGAAGAATGGAAAAAGATTGATGTTGCCAAATGTCGCCAACTTGTGCATTCCATGCCCAGGAGACTTGAAGCTGTCATTAAAAATAATGGAGGCCATACAAAGTACTAAATGTACTAAATTTAGTAGTTTTTGTTGTGGGGTGTACTCATTTTTGCACCACACTAATTTGACTAAAAAAGGAAAATATGGCATCTGAGTTATATTATTAACCTTTGTTTTAAGTCAAAAGTTCAACAGATGCTGTATTAAACGTAACCTGTGCACATCTTGGAAATGTTTGTTTTCAATGACATATTGTATAAAATGTTACTTTTCAAAGGAGGTGTACTCATTTATGCTGGGCACTGTATATATATATATATATATATATATATTTGCGGTAGCGACTCACATCGGGTAATGACAGTTTGCCCAAGTGGTGTTGCCGTATGTTGCTTTCCAAGATGGCCGATGATGTTGGACGCGACTGCGCATGTGTGACTCAAATCGGGTAATGACAGCATGTCTAAATCAGTGTTCTAATTTATGTAGCAGCCTACCATCTGTCCGGACAACTAACAGCACAGCAAGCCATACTATCCTAAAAAACAACATTGGCTCTATATTGTTTTTATACATAGATCTGAAGTTCAGCGTAAGTACCAAGTCACCAAAGTGATGACAGTTTTCCTGTTTGTGTTAAAGGCAAATGGACTTTATCACATCAGTCTGATTGGTGGGGATCAAAGACCGTATAAAACACTGGACGGAACATTAAGTCACGTGACCCATCGCCATCGGTGTCTGAAGACCGGTTTTGTAGCCCACTTTTCTTCGTACGGGGCGCAGCCATGTTGCTCAGCAAGCTGACGGGAACATGCCAAACATGGGTAATTGAAGTTAGCTTTGTCTACAAGGTCTGTTGGTGTATCCCCCCCCCCCCCCCCGAAATATCTGCAGAGCTGCCGTTAGATGTTTACAGCAGGATAAACCTTAACATGTCAACTCAATGACGAAATCATAAATGACCATGGCGTTTACCCGAGGCTAGGATAATACAAACAGGTGCTTGCTTCACTAAGCTAAGCGTGGTAGCATGATGATTTCGGATGAGGAAGTGATAACGGCTGAGCGGCTAGGTTGAGCTGACTATCAATCAATCCTATTAGAAATAAATGTAATGCTTTCTTTAAATTCTACTGATGTGAAAAAAAACCCATTCAGAGTTGTCATGGGTGTGAAGTCAAATGGTTGAGACCAAAACGTTTTTTTTCTCAACCAGGCTGTAAATATGTTTATTTCTGCTCTAAAGTGGGACATTTTAACAGGGAGGTCTATGGAGACGGACTCGCTTTTGCAGCCAGCTCCTAGTGGCCAGTCGAGGAACTGCAACAAATCTTCCCTCTGCAAAAGCTTCAACCTGGAAGTTAGATGGTTGGTCCTTGGTCGAGACAAGATCTAGCGGTCCACCAGCGTCTCTTTGACAACAGACACTTTTTGGAGGAGAATAACGCACACACAGTAAAAGAACCAATCCACGTCAAAGAGGAAAAACATTAAAACGAGAGTAAAGTATCAGGTTTCACCTATCCAACACTTACAATGCAGCCTTGAATGTCCTGCCCAGACAGTTTCACAACCATGATTGATTGATTCATGTGGCCAACACATCTCACAAGCTTACGGTGTAGAAGACACTTTAACAACCAAAGGGTCAAAGATTTGACTTCAACAGTTTGTGAGTCTGCATCTCGCCACAAGTCCGTTTGAACTGACGAACCTTCTGACTAGAAGCTGAAACCTCTTCAAGAACCAGGATAGAGGTCCAGGGGCCTTGGACACAATATTTGAGGACTACCATTACCTGGATGACTGACGATCTACTCCAACATACAACCAGATGTTTGACATCATACAGCTATTATTGAAAAAATAACTGATGAGGTAAATATTTTTAGCATTTTTTCCCAACCAGGGTCCAAGCATGATTATTACTACAGTAAAGTTGCACATGTGGGTCAGCGCTCTCTTCTGGAGCCAGCTCCCTGGTCATCGTTGAAAGAACCGCACCTGCGATGGTGTCAAAGAGCAAGAAAGGACGTTGCCCCATAGATGAAACACAGGATTCAAATTCACCAGGCAGCTGTCTAACAAGTGAAGACAGAAGACTTGTCGTCTCTGATAGGTTTTTAGGACTTCAAATTGTTATTTGGGAAAGATACGACAGCTTTCTGATTTCGTATCTCAGCAGCCACAAGCGGGAACACGTTCATCTGCCTGTTCATCCTCTTGAAAGGACCCAACTCTCAGCTTGTCCTCCTTATTTCTGCTACAGGGTTAGGGAGCATGTGCTAATGTCTCTTTGTCACTGGGGATGCCTTTTTTTTATCTCACCACTTCCTCATGGTGGATGCGAATGAACATGCAAATTAAGCCCCAACTTGCAACACAGGTTTGGTTCTTTCAATCTTTTATGAGGACTATGACTGCGTTTACATGCAGTCAATAACCCTTTTAAAACCCAAATATTGGCAATAACCCGAATTTGCACAGCCATGTAAACACCAATAACCCCTTTGAATAACCCGAATTTGCTCATATTCCGGTTTTTAAAAACCTGAATATGAGCCCTGGGTTACTCCTTTTAAATCCTGAATATTGGGTCATGTAAACGCCAAACGGAATATCCCGACCAAACGGAACAGGAATTTGTTTTCTGCGCATGCTCTGTTCACAAGGAATCCTGGTCTTTTGAGTCCAGGAGGTTCTTATAAACACGGAGAAACACAAGACCAGGAGGAGACTAATCACTTCATAAATGTAATGAAGGATATGAACATTTCTGCATTTGTAGACGGTAGAAAAAGTACCGGGATAGAAGATTTACAAGAAGGTGAGAGAAAAGTTGCGCAAAGCAGCATTTGTTTTGAATTTGGATACAGGAAGAAGAAGCGGAAATGAGGCTAATTGCGTCATCACGTTCTCCACGCGTCGCTGGTTTGATCGGGATATCCCAAATGATTAATTACCATGTAAACAGGGATAACCCTGTTTGCTCACGCATGGAAACAGAATATTCGAATGTTTCAGTAACCGGAATATTAGCAATTACCCGAATTTTGACTGCATGTAAACGTAGTCAATGATGGCTGTTTGACGTTGCCAGTCTCAGGCCGTCAGTGCCGCAGATTTAAAACAGAAATCCACTCTGGGCCAAGTGTCAGTCCATGTCCGTGAGGATTCAGGCACGAACTGCACTAGTGGTTCATTGACATAGTTGAGATGAAATCATCTTGTTAGCTCACTTTCAATCACTTTAATGACATCGGGATTCGGTAGACATCCTTTTATTTAATATAGTAAATTACAATCATTTTTTGTTAAATGTGAAATCAATGTTATGAATATTTCAAATGGATTTGACATATGCTGTACTCGCTGTGAAGGTTAAATCTCAGCATTGTACCCTACGTCCAGTCACGAGAATGTTTAACTAGATGACTCCAATCACATTCAACTGTAGATTAAATCTTAATCTCCCAGTTAATGTAATACTCTGTTAAGTTAGCCACAAGCTAAGCGGCCGGTCCTCCACGGGTACCGTGGTGTTTTCCACACCCGTAAAACTCATAACTCTGGTCCTATCTGTGAGGTGCAGCTTCTTCCGGACTCTTTTCACAATCTCTGATGTAAAACCCAATATCTTCTATGCTAAGTAGAAAAATTGCTCTTTGAAAACAAACATAGGGCTTTGTCTCAGTTTCTTTGTTTTTAAACTGCTGCCATAATCTAAATATTCGAAGTGAGAAAAGTGAGACATTTTTTCAAAGAACATGTTAACATGCGTAACACTGGATTCACATGTACCAGAACCACCGCTCAATTTATTTTGCTCTTGTTGTGCTGGTATCCACAGGAACCGAGAGGAATACAGACTGTTCACAAAGTCTCCGTGACCCCAAACAGGCAATCGCTGTGATGCTTTCATCTTAAGTGGGACTTCAACATTTTCAGATAGTCTTGCAAAACACTTTGAATCAGAATGAAGGGGTGTTGATTTCCACTTGTGTGAGACCTTCAAATCATCTGAGCGTAGTTTTTGTGCGTTGCAGGGCTGTTCAGAAGCAAACAGACTCCTGTTAAAAGGAGACGTTAGTTTGATGCATTATAGACATCTCTCAATGATTAAAGTAGACCTTTGGCATTTATCCAAAACAGGGATCACCTGTTCCTGCAAGGATTGTATGTCAGAGCACATGTATTCTGTAATGATAATGATGCGTGCATAGATTAAACACCACGCACATAAGAGCACACACACGCTCACTTTTTTCAATGATCCCCTTTAAACAATACCTTGTTTGATGCTTTTGTTGCCCGCCCTCCATATCCTCAAAAACCTGACTTCTTAATTCCCCTGACCCTTCCTTATTGGCTGAATCATATAACTGAAAAAAATAAATGATGTATGATGTTAATTCTGCCCATTGATCAACTCAGGCCATACAGGACTGTCTCAGAAAATTTGAATATTGTGATAAAGTTCTTTATTTTCTGTAATGCAATTAATAAAAACAAAAATGTCATACATTCTGGATTCATTACAAATCAACTGAAATATTGCAAGCCTTTTATTATTTTAATATTGCTGATTATGGTTTACAGTTTAAGATTAAGATTCCCAGAATATTCACATTTTTTGAGATAGGATATTTGAGTTTTCTTAAGCTGTAAGCCATGATCAGCAATATTAAAATAATAAAAGGCTTGCAATATTTCAGTTGATTTGTAATGAATCCAGAATGTATGACATTGTTGCATTACAGAAAATAAAGGACTTTATCACAATATTCTAATTTTCTGAGACAGTCCTGTATGTGGTTCAACAGTTAAAAAAAAACAGAAACAAACAACGGAAAACGTTAATCTTCTGATGCTGTTGTGGTCTCATCAATCGATGACGTTCAAGCGAGTCTGGGCTCGATCGATATTGAAGGAATAAACTGACTGCAATCAAGAAACCATTTTTGTCTAAACTGCATCAAATTGGGCCTCTCCCGAGGCTTCTTGCCGGCGTAATTTTGAGTCTCTTCTTCAATCACTACACGATCGCAGTGTCTTAAACACGCGTGCAGAAACACAATAATCAGTATGTGCAGTCCTGTCCATCCGCTCCATCTGTCCAACACATAAATCGCAAGCCAGCACGCTGAACCTCTTTCTCTCTCCGAAAGACCTGATGTGTGATTAAAATTGTGCTGATGAAATTCTTATTCACTGAATAGGACTGGTGCGTTTTTTTTATCATTTTGATGACATATTTTCCACACGCCAACAAAATCAAATCAAGTCAAAAATCGTATATATCGATTCTGGAAATTTGAAATGATTATTTTCAGTGGTTAAGGTAAAAGAGTTTTAGCAGATGTGTGTTAACATCCAGGGGGGGGATACAGTACGTGACAGTCGGGGCAGTGCACTCATAAGCTGTACATGTTTTTGTAGGTTTGTGTGTGTTTTTGGAAATGTTGGTGGGTGGCACATAATGTGTAGAGGAAGCGGTAGAAGCAGGGAGGAAGGGAACTGGGTCTCCAACACGGTGTTTGAAGGGGGGTGGGGGTCACACTGAGAGAGACTGGGTGGGTGACGGAGAATTCAGGTGGGAGGGGAAATTGGCATTTGATCCGGGTGTTTGGGTGGTGGGTGGTGGGTGGCCGGGGGGGTCACAAGGAGCTCCTGGTGAACTGACCTGCGAGGAGAGCTGCTTGCCCCTGAGGAAGAAGCCCAGCAGGCAGCCGATGACCACGGCCAGCACGGACAGGATGAGCAGTCCGTTCTGCTTGCAGACATTCTTCACCCTGCCCCACACTTCTTCCAGAGCCACCGCCATCCTGCTCCACCACCTCCTCCACCTGTTTGTCCTGTTCCCGTCTGCAAACCTCGCAACCCCTCAGAGGAAACCACCGGAGCACCGGAGCACGCCCTCCCTCAGCAACACTTATTCAGCCATGGAGAGACCCAGACAGAACCAACGGCCACCGAGCTGGAGGAAGTGTCGGAGGGAGTGTGGATGTGGCAGGTGGGGGGGAAATAGTTGGATGCAGACAGATAGAAGGAGAAGATGGACTTGTGTGATTTAAAAAATAAAAAAAAACAGCCAAAAAAGAACAGGTTAAGAGAAAAAGATGGGATTTTGATGAATAAGAAGGATATTAAGTGGAAATAAAAGAGATATAGGTCCAAAAATAAAGCACTTCAGGAGTTTCTGCTCTTTTCCTCCCGGTTACGTCCTTTGTTTTTGCCACATCGACCTAAAAGCATCACGTAAAAGCACCCGCTGCCTCTCCCGATCCGCGTCTGCCTCTTTCTACTGTCAGTCATCCCTCCACCCCTCTCCACCCCTCTCCACCCCTCTCCCCCACAGACGCACTGCCGTAGACGGCCAACAGGGGGCTCTGCGACAGCTGGCCGCATTGTCATCAGGGTTAATACTGCGATCCTATTAGGCCGCACTGCACAACTCACATCTAAGGCTGGATTAGAGAGCTCTCTGAACAATTGGACGGTGGATTGTTCTAGTCCCACGAAAAGAAGAGAAGGAAAAAGAAGGGAGGAGGGAAAAAATGACAGTTGAGACAGGTTAGACAGAGCCTCGGTGTCATGGTTAGTTATATTCATGATCCATAGAACTATGATTCAAATAATAATGGCAACTAAAACCTGAATAGCAGAAAAAAACAACAGTCTTTTGGACATAATGGGTTTCTGTGAGAGAACTGAGACGCTCTGTGGGCAGCAGCCTGCTGGCATCGGGCACCAGGTTATAATTATTATTCAGTAACAGCAGTCATTTAGCATTAATAATGGTAGGGCTGATTTATTTATATATATATATATATATATATATATATATATATATATATATATATATATATATATATATACATATATATATATATATATTCGACTCCCAGGCCCAGCAGGGTCTTTCTGTGTGGAGTTTGCATGTTCTCCCCGTGCTTGTGTGGGTTTTCTCCAGGTACTCCGGTTTCCTCCCACAGTCTAAAAACATGTATGCTAGGTTAATTGATGATTCTAAGTTGCCCGTAGGTGTGAGTGTGAGTGTGCATGGTTGTTTGTCTGTATATGTGGCCCTGCGATGGACTGGTGACCTGTCTAGGGTGTAACCTGAAAGATACGTGTTCTTTTGTCTGGTGTCCCAAAATAAAACTAGTGGAAAGAGTCACAGGTTAATACAACTTTTAATGATGTCAAGCACAAGGTTTTTCTTCCGGCCGGAGGTACATTTGTCTCCGGCCGGAGGTACACTTCTCTCATGGGTAGGAAAGAAATGCACGATGTTTTCACGAGTCCAGTTGAATTTATACTCTAAAGGGGGGTGTTCTTTGCAAGTGAATTTCATTGGTGGAGGGAACGGGAAAAGACCCCCAAACGTGTCACTTCTATCTCCTTTGTTATTTCTCTCACCTGGGGTGTCACCCTTGGACGCAGATAAGACCCCCAATGTCAAACCACCTATTTCCCCCCAATGTCTTCTCTCAACAAATTGTATGTGTATTGCTAATTAATTTAATTGGAAGAGCCAGCTCAAGGGAAAGTCACCTTAAGGTGTCGCCTTTCCCCCGTCTCGTCTCCAACAATACTATGTGGATTGTATTTAACTTCTAATCTACCCGTAACACCAGGAGGTGGCTCCATGAATTGCTACATACAAGGTTACTTTGAATATAAAGAGAAAGCCCACCAGTGTTGGAAATGCTTTCAGCTTTTAACAATTTCATGAAATCCTAACAAACCCCTGCCTCTCGCCTGAAAATAGCTGGGATAGGCGCTAGCAGACCCCCGTGACCCTGCAAAGGATAAAGCGGGTATAGATAATGGATGGATGGATATATATATATCTATATATATATATATATATATATATATATATATATATATATATATATATATATATATATATAAAGCATTATAGATTAGATTATATATTAGATGCATATATGTGATTTATGTTGTACCAAACATGGTACTAACCATTAATATATATGCAGACAAAAAAAGAGAAAACATCTGCCAAGTTTGTTCCAGAAAGAAATGTTTCTTAGCATCACAGAATAAGATGAAAAGAGAGGCTGTGAGGAGAGTTTTCCCACCTTCTTTATCCTTCCGCACACCTGCAGCGCTGGCATTGAGCTACTGTTCCGTTGTTTGTTGTGGATAAAGACTCAGCACAAATACACTGTTGTGTACTCCATGGTTTGATTATGACACTCTTCGCCAGGCAAAAAGCTCAGCCTCAGTTAAATCCAACTGAGATCAACTCAAATTTCAGTTCTAAAGCAACCAAATGGAATCAGCAAATGTTGAAGGGAGCTTGTTACTGGCAGCTGAAGCTCACAAACTCAGATCAGGAATAAAGCTATAAGGGAATTGCACCGTAGACTCAAATTAAATGTAAATTCATACATTCATTTTGACTTTTATTTCTTTGCAAAATCTAATAAATTTCATTACCATAATTTAATTTGTAAAAAGCATTTCTACGCTAACAGAAATGCTGAGATCATTCAAGAAATTCAAGAAAAAACAACCAACGGAAACTTCATTGATTTGGATTTTATTTGGTACGAAAAAAGTACGATCTGAAGAAATTCAATTGAATTGAATTTTGATTCAGTGTCATCTCTCTCTCCTTGAACCGTGTTCATATATTATAAACAAAATAACTGAACTCAAGAGATGTAGATCTGCAGGTTCCCTGCATCAGCACACCTGATTCTAATTAATAGTCGTCATCAGCTTGTCATCAAGTTCTGGACAAGTCTGTTAATGACACAGCTCCTTGTATCACGGTGTGCAGATGCAGGGAAACATTTAAAACAGACTACGAGTGGAGCAGGGGAGATGCAAAGCACTCATGAAAGCATGGAGCTACCAGACAGAAGACACATGCAGCTGTAGAGCAGTACAGACAATGTCCCACCTACTGGACTGTTAAGATGCCCCCCAGTGCAGCCAGTAGCAGAACCCACCCCAACAGCTGTGACCTGCACCAGATACTGGCAGAACCGCATCTGAGATTGCAACGGACTCGAAAAGAGAAGACTGCTGAACTGAGTGCTGGTGTACAAGTTCAGCCTGATTTAATTTATTTTCCACTCATGATTATCTTTTGACCCTTGGAGAAAGAGGCTGCAGAAGATGTTATCCACGTATGCAGAACGAGTTTAACCTGCAATTCTGAAACTAAACTAAATGTAAGAAGACCAAAGACAGAGCACAACATGGTACAAATCCATATGCAGATTTTCTGGTCCAGAACCCTTTTAATAATCACAGAACCACAAATGAGAGAGAGAGACGACATGGGCAAAAACATTCCTACTGTGCCACAACGTTAGATTGCTATGTGATTACTTTTTATTAACCCAGTAAGTGGTGGTATAATTTTCTTCTATTACAGCCCCTTCAGTGCAGAAATCACAGTTCTGGAATGAGACTGAAAAGGTTATGCAACCTAATCTTCTTTTCTTCTACTTCTTCTACAAAGAATACATAAAGAAGACAAAAATAAGTAAGACAAAATATAAAATTGACGTTTCACATTCTAGAATGTTTTTGATAGTATACTTTATAATTATAGTGTTTTATATTTATTTACAGTATTTTCTTTAAACATTTCCTTAAACTTGAAAATAGAACTACACATTTTTAGGTTGTTATCACAACTATTCCAAATTTCTCTAGCCTTAATTGATGTACATCTCTTTTTAATATTAGTTCTTGCTGTCGTCATCCCAAACATGAGTTTCCCCCTCAGGTCATAGTGGGTTTCTTTTATTTGGAACAGGTCCTGAATGCAGTTTGGAAGCAGTTTCTGCTGGGCTTTAAAGGAGCATGAGGCAGGATTTATGAAAAAAAATGTGTACACGTTTTAAGTTTTCTAGTAATAATGTCAGATGAAGCGATCCAAACCAAAAAGAATGAGCCCTCTAGTGTATCGTTCCGTTGCCTTGAACAGGCTGGTTGCTGCAAAATGTGCTGCAATTGTGGGGCCGAATTTCCCGCGCTGTCCTGCGGATGTGACGTCACATGACGCTGCATGCATGTTCTCCCCGTTCCCCCGTGCCGGCTTCACTGTTGGCTGCAGTACCCCCAACGGCCGTCGTGGCGAAGGTGGCGCTAATGAGTCTCATTTCTAAAAGGAGCCTCATGCTCCTTTAAAGGCAAATAAAATAGTTTTCTGCTCTACTATATCATGTAATTTTAAAGTATTATATTTAATAAAGAGATTATTTGTTGGTTTATAATTGGTTGGTTAATAATAGTATATATATATATATATATATATATATATGTCCCACACTTCCTCAATTTCATCAATTTCCCTTGCCTGGAGGCGTGGCACCGCATCGGCGTCCGTGTCAAGGCTTCTGGAGCCAGGCCTAGCTGGTGAGTGCCAGGTGGCTGTGTCTGCACCCATGGGGCCTCTGCCTGGCTCTGACTGTCCATGGCCTCACCACCCGTGGGCGGGGTCATGGAGATCAGGTGCCATGTGAGCTGGGTGGTGAAGACCCTGGTGGTCCAGTCCTTGGCTGCAGAAGTTGGCTCTTGGGATGTGGAATGTCACCTCTCTGGTGCGGAACAAACTTGAAGTGGTGCATTTGGTGCAGGTTGAGAATTTCTGGCTTGAAATAGTTGGGCTCACCTCGACACATGGCTCAGGGCTCTGAGCCATGTGTGTTGGTCCAGTCTCCTTGAGAGACTGGTTCCACTCTCTGGTTGCCTAAAGAGAGAGACATTGGCCGTTTCTGAATTCGGATACTACCGCACTACAAGCTACATACTGCACAGTATGCACTGTATACTGCCTACGAAATGAAGGATTCAGTACGCTGCTCCAGCAGACCGTTCACACAGCAGTGTGCTACAGTGTATCCCAGAATGCATTTCGCACCAGAACGACAGCGAAAGCTGAGATTTGAAAGCAGACCAGAAGCTGTTTTAATTTCAGCTGTAGCGCTGTTAATATGCCACTTTATTAAGTTCTAACATATTTTCAGGCGTAAAAGTAACTGTTAAGATCCCCAACCTGGGCTCAGTTTATCCAAATACCGCCTGTTAAGAAATTTGATCCGATGTTTCGCGGATCAGAAGAGCCCCGGGGAGCAGCAGCCGCTCACGGCCGGAGAACAGAAGTGATCGCTGGATCAACCCATGCCGTCGTCCCGGGGGAGAAACCTGCAGCTCTGTGGAGAATCACCGCTGGCTGAAATAAATCATTTAGGAAGATAAATGTTGGTTTAATAGATGAAATCTAACAGCTGTAGCTGTCACATTAGTTTGTCTGAATATAAAGTGAAGCTTCATGTTTTCACTGGAACCCCAGAAGCTGCTGCACTGTCGGTACATCAAAGCTGTCACAATTCTAATAAATGTATTAAAATGAACATATCAGTCTATTGAATTTTATTTGTTTTATTTTATTAAGCTACATATGTTTGGGTTTTCATTTAGTGCACCTCTACGTACTTGGTATAAAACATAATAAAAATAATTATATCACGTGCACAGTAGGAGTAGAGACAATAAAGGAGCGACAACAGACAGTAGAGAGACAAGAGAGAAAAGGATGATGTCGGATTTTAATGTGGCCCAAAGGAGGCGCAGGTGGCGATATAGGTTGGCCATCCTTTGTGCACGTGTCCCATGTAAGTATATCAAACTTTCTTTAAGGGTTAATTTCATTAGGGCTAAGTAAAGCAGTAAACTCCAAAGCTAACAGCTAAATACTGTCAGATAAGTCAGTAAATAATATTCTGTGACAAACAACTTTGTTAAAGAACAGTTTATTGGAAAAGGTGAACTTTAAAAGTATCGTTATGAAGTAAAATAACAGAATAGAAAGTTAAACATACTGCCCCTACTCCAACAGCGTGCTCGTCGAGGGCATTATTTACAGCTGAATGCTGAGACCCCAGTAGTCGCCTCTTCCTGGGAGAGGGAGAGCTGCAGAGAGACTTCCACCTGTCAAGGCAGAGTGTGGGAGCCCTCATCCAGTCCCTCGGCTACAGCAAGGAGCACGGCTGGGGAAAACACATTGAAGTGGCCATCTTCTTATATTGGCTGGCCAGTGCCACCTCCTACAGGGTGGTGTCGGAGCCTTCCACGTGCCCACGAGCACAGTCTTCGATATTGTGCATCGTGTGGCAAATAACATCATGTCAATACTCAAGAGGGTCATCCATTTTCCTGCTGAAGATGAGCTGGTGGGGATAGGGGAAGGTGAGCTGGTGGGGATAGGGGAAGGTGAGCTGTCGGGGATAGGGGAAGATGAGCTGGTGGGGATAGGGGAAGATGAGCTGGTGGGGATAGAGGAAGGTGAGCTGGTGGGGATAGGGGAAGGTGAGCTTGTGGGGATAGGGGAAGGTGAGCTTGTGGGGATAGGGGAAGGTGAGCTTGTGGGGATAGGGGAAGATGAGCTGGTGGGGATAGGGGAAGATGAGCTGGTGGGGATAGAGGAAGGTGAGCTGGTGGGGATAGGGGAAGGTGAGCTTGTGGGGATAGGGGAAGGTGAGCTTGTGGGGATAGGGGAAGATGAGCTGGTGGGGATAGAGGAAGGTGAGCTGGTGGGGATAGGGGAAGGTGAGCTGGTGGGGATAGAGGAAGGTGAGCTGGTGGGGATAGGGGAAGGTGAGCTGTCGGGGATAGGGGAAGGTGAGCTGGTGGGGATAGGGGAAGATGAGCTGGTGGGGATAGGGGAAGGTGAGCTGTCGGGGATAGGGGAAGGTGAGCTGGTGGGGATAGGGGAAGATGAGCTGGTGGGGATAGGGGAAGGTGAGCTGGTGGGGATAGAGGAAGGTGAGCTGGTGGGGATAGGGGAAGGTGAGATGTCGGGGATAGGGGAAGGTGAGCTGGTGGGGATAGGGGAAGGTGAGCTGGTGGGGATAGGGGAAGGTGAGCTGTCGGGGATAGGGGAAGATGAGCTGGTGGGGATAGGGGAAGGCTTTGCCCGCCTGGCTGGCTCCCGGGCCTTCAGCCACGTAGCTGGCAGCATCGACGGCACCCACATCCGGATCAAACCCCCTGCAGCAAACAAGGAGGACTATCTGAATAGGTACCCTGCATACAAATTACCCACTTCACAAGGATATAATGGCCTGCTTTAATTCCATACCAATGTCAACTAGTGACTACATTTTCTTTTCTGGAACAGGAAACTTTTCCACTCGATCCAGCTGCAGGTGGTCTGTGATCACAGAGGTCGCTTCATAAACAGCTTCACAGGTATGGATGGAAATCAGTATTATATCAACAGCTTGATGCAATGTTGATTACATTCAGATAGTATTGTATCTAGTGCATTTACTAAATATACTAGATACAAGTATTCAGATATGAATAGTTTCTCTCATCAAATCCATTATCTAGGGTGTTATTTTCAAATATATTCAATCATCATATACTGTATCAGTTTCTGACATGACAAGCAATGTATCTCAGTGTTTATGTGTCAGGCATGTCTCAGGCATCTAACATAATCAATTGTTCAATGTGCCAACTAAAATGAAACATTTAAGAGCCATTCCTGCAAGTAGTGATTTTCTTCTTTGTAACAATGATTATTTACAGGCCTACCTGGTGCAGTGCATGACGCATGGGTCCTGCGGTGGAGCTCGCTGTACTATCAGCAGCTCTACCCACCTCCTGGCTGGATCCTCATTGGGGATGGAGGATATCCCTGCCTGACAGCACCGATAGCCCTGATGACCCCATACAGGGAGCCTTCTTTTGTGTCCCTGCAATGTCTGTTCTTCTTTGATTACACAGTTCAGTGCACAAACCACACTTCAATTGCTTGTATTTCTTTATTTTTTTCTTTATTCATTTTTTCAACATTTTTTCGAACACTTCCATCATCTCTCTTTGTCTCCTCTCCTCCCTTTCCGCATTCTCCTTCTCTCTCCTCTCAATCCACTCTTTCCATTCTCTCTCCATCTTCTCCTCCCTGTCCATCCTCTCTCTCTCCATCATTCGTTGTCTCTCAATGGCAATCCTCTCCCTCTCCTCGTCTTTCTCTGCCATCTTTTCAAACAGCCGGACCAAGTCCGGCTCCCTCCTCCCTCCCTCCCTCCTCCTCTTGGCAGGGGTGCCTTGATCACCATCGTCCTCCTGGGTGGGTTCCCCAGTTGAGGGAGAAGGGACCACCACCACATCCTGGTTGGATGAGTCAATGGAGACCGGAGGCAAAATGCTCGGCTTCTGGTCCAGTGACTCATCCATCAGTGTGAACCACTTCCAGGATGCAGCAGTGGCCTCTCCTGCCTCCGTGCTTACCCCTGTCCTTGGGGCCCTAAGCTCCTACACACACACACACACACACACACACACACACACACACACACACACACACAGAAACAAACTAACAAACTGGCAACTGCATCAGTAGTTATGTTTTCCCAGCTCAGTAGCTTATAAGTATGGCATTGTAGGAGGTCCAACAGAATTGAAAATACAACAGCTTCTGCGAAATAGGTGACATAGCATGATTACTTGCCTTGTATTTCTGTTTGAGATTTTCCCACTTGCGTCCTCAATAAAGCTTTGAGAAAATACAGAAAAAAGCGCTGCCCGGCCGAGGCCGCATTGCATTCTGAGATATAGTAGGCGAGGTAGACTGGTCTGATGCATGCTGCGGATTTTCTTCCAAATCAGTAAAACATCTGGGTATTTTTCGCACACTGCAGATTTCCTTCTGTTCACATACAGCATACTACTTACTACATTTTGGCCAAATCAGTGTACACTAGTAGTACAGTATGCGAATTCGGAAACAGCCATTGTGCAGGGGTGGGCATACATGGGGTGACCGGTCCTGACATTTTTGCTTGTGCACCAAACAGGAGTTCAGAGTACCCACCCTTTTTGGAGTCAGTGGGTGGGGTACTGGAGAGTTGACCCTGCTGGGGACTCCCTCATTCCAATGCTCATGTGGACAAGGACAATGAGACCTGAAGGGTGGGATTGGGAGGAACGCCCCCCTCTGATCTGAACCCGAGTGGTGGTTAGTTATTTTACTTCCCTACATGGATTGTTCATTATAAACACCTGGTTCAAGCACAAGTGTGTGCATGTGAGCGCTTGGCAACGGGCCATAAGACACCCCAGGTCGCAGATTGATGATCGATTCATTGTGTCATCAGACATGCTGCTGCATGTTTTGGGCAATCAGTGAAAGAGAGGAGCAAAGCTGTTGAGTGATTACCACCTAGTGGTGAGTTGGCTCCAAAGGTAGGGGAAGATGGCAGCATGGTGGCTTAGTGGTTAGCACTGTTGCCTTACAGCAAGAAGGTTCCTGGTTCTGTGTGGAGTTTTCATGTTCTCCCCGTGCTTGTGTGGGTTCCTTCCGGGTACTCCGGCTTCCTCCCACAGTCCAAAAACATGCATTCTAGGTTAACTGAAGACTCTAAAGTGTGAGTGTGAGTGTGAGTGTGTCTGGTTGTCTGAATATGTGGCACTGCGATAGACTGGCGACCTGTCCAGGGTGAACCCCCTGCCTCTCACCTGTATTGAGCTGGGATAGGCTCCAGCAGACCCCCGTGACCCTGCAAAGTTTAAACTGGTATAGAAAATGGATGGATGGTGTAGGAAGATACCTGTCAGATGTGGTAAGAGGGAACATCTATCAGAGTCCATTGTCAGAGAGAGCTTATGCTCCCATTTCTGTTGGAGCTTCAGCCATATCTCATGGAATATGGGGACATTTTGGGACCATGTTCCACGCCACCATTGTTGACATGAACCCTAGCTGTAAGGTGGTTGGTGCCTGTTGTGGTGGGAATCCCCAAATGTGCTGGTGCAAGCCGTGAAGCTGAAGGAGCTTTTTTGGCCTGTGGGACCTCAGAGTTAGCTGATAACTACCAGCAGGCTTGGGAAGACTTTTGGGAGGCCATGGAAAATGATTTTCAGGCAGCTTTGAAGAGACTCTGGCCAGGTGGTTGAGGAGAAGCAAGCGGTGCATCACCAACACTGTGTATGGAAGGGATGAGGTTCTGCTGACCTCAATTTCGAATGTTGAGGAACGTTGTGAAAACCGTTTCAATCCCACCAACACGACTCTACCAATGAGGAGCAGAGTTTATAGACTTGTGGTGGGCTCTCCTATCTCCTAATTGGGTCACTGCTATTTGCAGATGATGTGGTTCAGCCGGATGGAAAGCTTCTGGGATGAGAACTAGTACCTCTTAATCCAATACCATGGTCATCAGCCAGTCAAAGGGTGGAGTGCCTGGCTAGAGATGGATGACAAAAATGATCTATTTTAGAATTTCATGGCAGCAACACAGTGACTAGAGGAATACAGAGGTTTCTGAGCAACATGTCCCATGTAGACACAATCTCCTTTCTAAAGACTTGCACAACTCTCAGCCAGTTCATACTAAACTGCATACTGGTAAAAAAGGGTTAGGGGGCGGAAATGTCCCCCCCTGAACTTCAACTCTTTCACCAAATCAAAAAATTAATAATATGACCAAGGATTGTGGAACAGATTAAATCCCATAACAAGAATGGGGCAATATGACCTTTCCCAAAACTCACATAACGGGTCTTCTCAGTTCCTGTTGGACTGCTGTAAAAAGAAGAGGGGGAGCTACATTGGCAAACACTGATTTGTCACAACCAATTTTCCCCAGTTTAAAAATTTGACAGGCTTTCTATGGGCTTTGTTGAATGAAATATGGGCTTATAAAGTTTGCAAGTCATTCCATTTGGTCATTTACATTTTACATGGTGCCCAAACTCCTTTGGAAGTGGGGTTGAATGTGAGTTTTCCATCAGGTCAGTTTTTGTACTGTAGGAGAGGGCCTGAGTATTACATGTATGAACAGAGCATGCAGTCTGCATACAGAAGGACCTCGGAGAAGATTCAAGCAGGAACCGTCTCTCTGTGATGGTGCAGTGATAGCCCCCTAAAAATAGGAATTTACCAGTTTCTTATATTTCACAAACCACGTTTCAGGTTGGAGACACTGATGAGATGTTAGGCCACACAGATCACATACACAGACTGCCATCACCCCCGGTTACACCAAAGTCTTGGCAATGCAAACGGTTCATTTCATTTCATAAGCAATAATGCCCCATGTGTGACATGTGTGACCGATGGGGGAAACCAGACACAGGCAGGTTGGTTGTGTTAACATAACAAGCTTTCAATTGATGTGTGATATTATTCTAATTATAATCCTAGAAGCCACATCTGCCGTGAGGCTGTTACGTAATCTGTGAATGGTCTCCGGGATGTGCGGTGTGCAGCTAAACATGTGGACTGGCCCAGTGCATACAAAACCCACCAGATGTCTGAAACGCAACGCACAATATACAGTATATGACACGTGTCAGATTAGAAAATTCTAAATTATATCCACAGGCTATTTTTTATGTTCTTACCAATGACTCTTTTAAAAATAATTCCTCTCCAGTAGACACTTTCACAATGTTTATCCCATTACTAATGCCACAGGAACAGTCAATGAGAGATTTAATGCATATTCAGCTGAAACAATAATAAATTATGGACATCCCGAGACATGAGGCATATGTGTGAAAGGTGAACAAACCGGGTTTAGGACTGTGTTTTCAACACGGAAATAGAAATTAAAGAGCATTTTCATTTCATTGCCGCTCCTTTATAATTAGGGTGAAAATAAAAAAAAGGTTGTAAAAAATCCTGCTGCTTGGTTCAATATTTGAATGTTCCTCTGCAGTAGGGGTGGGCAAAAATATCAATATGACAATATATTGCGATACTTTGCCGGCCGATTCGATATCAATATTCTTTTTTTCAGACAGGTTGTAAATCCAGTAGGACTTGTATACATGGGTTTAAATAATATTTTAGTGTTTAGTGTTTTAGAGTTAATTTCATATTATGTAAACAATATGAAAAAAATATGCAAATATGTTGAAACTTTACCTTGTAGTTACAATATTATGTTATCATGCACTGACTGAAATGTTTATCTTTCATATGCAGTGAAATTTGTCAGTCTTCATAAAACAATTTGACTTTGGTTAAGCAGCACTGGTACGTGTCCATGTTTACATACAAGAAGTTGATAACATGAGCACTGACGTGTATTTTCTGCATTCATTTAGTTTTTTATAATTTTATTTTAATTTGCACAGACATAAAATATTTTTGTGAAGTGGATTCAGTGCGGACAATAAATTCTGAATTTCTTCAGACACACAGATATCGTAATGTGTCGTGGATGAAATGTCTTGCAACATATCGATTATTGCAGAATTTCTGTATCGTGATATTATCATTATTGTTGGCGAAATACCGGGATGGTATCATATCGTGAGGTACCTGGTAATACTCAGCCCTGTAAGACGGGTACATTTTAAGTTAAACGTTTAAATGTTCTTCTTAGTGACTTGAATTATTGGATGTTTTGGAGAAGCCGTGGTACTATGTTTACTTAACTGTTGGCTAGACGAGCTAACTCATATGTTCAGTTACAAGCTAAAAAAGCTGTTAAAGAATCTGTTCAGAACAGGCCTCTTGCTGCACTTTCCAACTCTCTATTGTTACAGTAATCCTTATACTGCACTTTAATTACTTCAAAGGCTTGTTAACTACAGTTTGCACTGTTTCAATGAATGGAACTAATTTTCTCAATACATCTTTGACTCATTTTGTCCAGCATTTGCAAGCTGTACACTCTGTCCAATCAGAAACATATACGTATATTGTGCAATTGATGTTTTTAGTTTTCGGTTCAATTAATTCAATCCAAGTAAATAGCACAAAACTGTGAAAAACACAGAGTAGATTTCAGACAACAAAGCCTCCAGTAAGGAAGGCTACATTTGTAGGAACTCTCACTGGCCCAGAGGTTAGTTGTTGGTAGAAATAATGATATGAAAAAGTAAAAATCTAATATTTTGTTGCTGTATTCACATTTCTGACATGGGAGACCCACTGGCTTTTGGAGCCACGACTAAGTACTCAGTTAATGAACTGCAGTATAACTGTGAGATAATTATAAATGCCACAAGAAATGTGAGAAGAATCTGTTTTTTTGAATTATTTATTATATATTAGTGTCTATTTAGTGTTTTTAGAAACCATTTGTGCCATCTGTGTGTGTTTTTCTCCTGGATGGGAGTAATTTACATACATAAATTGGGGATATTGGTATTCTTCCTCTCCCTAGGGACGTTCCTCCATCTGGAGAATATTCTCAGCAGGGGAACAAGCAGTTTGTTGCTCAGTGGCTTCAGAAACATTTAATTTTGATTTCACTTTTTTGCGAAGACAATATTTCATTTTCCCTCTTCCATTAAGATCCGAAGAAAAGTCTGTGAGGGACGATTTGATATTTGTCTTGATATCACACTGATAAGTCATCATCACATATGGGACACATGTGCACATTTAGTCTTTACTGACAAGTTTTCCGCTTGTTTTCCTCTTTCACTAGCAAGGACCACGCCATCAACAAGATACGTTTAAATGATTTATTGATACGAAGATGATAACGATGACGATGGTGATGATAATGGCGATGACAATGACAATGACGATGATGATGATCTATGGATCGGTCAATGCGTTTTGGGGAAGCTGGTAGGGAATCGGCCGCAGCGCCTGGGCAACGACGAACCCCCAAAACCGTGGATTATTTAAGGAGATGAGACTGAGCGGATCTGAGGTCGCTAAGATCTGAGCGAATGTAGCGATGATAGTTGGGAGGACCATCGGCCCATGAGCTGTATGAGGTGCTCTGGGATACGTAGCGGGAGGCTGGAGTGGCGGCTCCGATCCTAAGGAGTGACCGGAGTAGTGCGTTGGGGAGATGCCAGATAAGGAGAGTATATGACGGAAGCGATGGTGAAACCAGAACTGGTGACGACTGTCCTGACTCGGACGCAAGGATCTGTCGAAGATGTGCTCTGTGTTTTCCGGAAAGACAAGTGGTTTGCTAGGGTCTCGAAGTATTCAGGAGAGATTGGTCTTCGGGGATGAGAATAGAAGAGAATAGAATAGAATAGAATAGAATAGAATAGAATAGAATATCCTTTATTTTGAAAACGAGAAAGAGAGTCGGTGATGGTGGTGGAGTGACCGGGGACATGTGCTGCATGGAGGATAAATTGATGTATGGCTGAGTGCCAGACTAGACGGCGCATGAACAGCATGATGGATGTGGAGTTGGAGCGTCCTTTGTTAATTATGTCGATACTTATCGATATGAAGATGATGGCGATGATGTCGGCGAAGAAGATGGCGATGAATGATGATGGCGATGACGATGATGGCGATGATGATAGCGATGACGATGACGAAGGCGAAGACGATGGCAATGACGATGACGAAGGCGAAGACGAAGGCGATAACGATGACGATGCCAATGATGATGGCAACGACGATGGCGATAACGATGCCGATGATGATGGCGATGAATGATGATGGCGATGATGATGATGGCGATGACGATAACGATGACGATGACGATGCCGATGCAAATGATGATGGCAATGGCGATGATGATCTATGGTTTGGTCGATGCGTTGTGGTATTCGTTTGCACGCTCTGAGGGCCATCCTGCTGCGAACCATCTGCCATCGTAAAAGCCCCCAAAACCAATTGAAGGAGCAGCATCAGTGTATGGATTGATGTCGTGGGGGTGAGCCAGTTGGTCATCATGAAGAAAGTGATCCCCTTCCAGGTGGCAAGGAGGTTGAGCCACAACGAAGCTCGGCACGGCTCGAGTTGTCTGGGGAGATGGGAGACAAGAGAGATGGAACAGCGGAAGCGATGGACGGCAAGTGGGAGATGAAGGCCCGCCCTTGGGGAATAATGCGCATGGCAAAATTGAGGTGGCCCAGGAGGGAGAGGAGTTGGCGTTTGGTGCAGCCTGGGGCTAAGAGGAAATAAGAAGACCGATAAATAAGAAGACCGATTCGGTTGAGCTATTTGGTTGGAAGAGAAGCCTGAAACAGATCCGTATCGAGAGTGATACCGAGGAATTCGAGGGAGGTGGAGGGGCCCACCGTTTTCTCAGCGGACAATGGAACCCCGAGTTCGGAGAAAACGGAAGTCAGGGTGACCAGGCCAGAAGCGGGTGGCGATGAGAGAGGGGTAACGATGAGGAATCGTTCAAGAGATGGACGAGGAAGGAATGCCATGGTTGTTGGATAGGATCCAGCAGAGGGTCTCTGAAGATGTCGAAAAGTTAGCGGCTGCTCTTGCAGCCGAAGGTGAGCCTGACTGCAAGTAGTATGCACCTCGCCAGCGGACGCTGAAGTACACCAGCCCGGAAGCGGGTGGCGATGAGAGAGGGTGCCAGAAACCCTGGCCGGATCTAGCGGCTGTAGTTGGTGGAGGTGGGCTGAGGGGGGCAGTGGCATCCCGGTGCCAGTAACCCCGGCTGAAGTTAGCTGTTGTAGGTGGTGGAGGTGGATTAGGTGCTGGAGGTGGGCTGAGGGGGGCAGTGGCATCCCGGTGCCAGAAACCCCGGCCGGATCTAGCTGCTGTAGTTGGTGGAGGTGGGCTGAGGGGGGCAGTGGCATCCCGGTGCCAGAAACCCCAGCCGGATCTAGCTGCTGTAGTTGGTGGAGGTGGGCTGGGGGGGGGCAGTGGCATCCCGGTGCCAGAAACCCCAGCGGGATCTAGCTGCTGTAGTGGCATCCCGGTGCCAGAAACCTAGTCGGATCTAGCTGCTGTAGTGCCAAGGACCTTGGGGAGGGAGGGAGGAGATTGCTGGTGTAGGTGGAAATCCGACCTGCGACGACGGCTATGGGCTGATCCGGATTGTCCGCGTCCTCTTCCCTCCGATGGCGGAGGTGGGCTGGAAAGGCTGGAAGACGGTGAGCTGCAGTGATGCCGGATGTTCAGAAGGGATGAACCGGGTGGAATGTGGACGACTGAAGAGACAGAAGTTTCTGGGCGGCTGTCGGCTCGGGAGAGCGGTGTTTCGGGCACGGCGGCGGCTGAGGGGTTTGCCTCCTCCCAAACATGGCGGGGTGTGCTAGCATCCCGGTGCTAGTAACACCGCTGAGTTAGCTGTTGTAGGTGCCGCGGGTGGGCTGAGGGGGGTGCTAGCATCCCGGTGCTAGGGAGGGAGGCCAGGCACTGGCCGGAACTGGGGAACGGCTGGAAGCGAAAGCGTTGGGATGACGGACGGCGGGATTTGCTGTGGACGGGGTGAAATGAGTAGTTGCCTGCGGGGCCGGAACGGGTTGAGGAAGGAAACTGGGTTGAAATGCGGTGGGAGGGATGCTGGGTACCGACATCACGATGCCGGTGGCCCCCAACCGAGGTAACCTGTTGGGACTGATGGAGCTGGGAAGCAGAGGATCCTGGCAACCCGGTGCCAAGAGCCCCTTCTAGCGCTGGCGGTTGAGGCTGCTGAATGAGCATAGCGGGGGTTTCTAGCATCCCGGTGCTAATAACCCCGGCTGAGTTAGCTGTTGTAGGTGCCGGGGGTGGAATGGGGGGGGGGGGGGGGGCTAGCATCCCGGTGCTAGTAACCCCGGCTGAGTTAGCTGTTGTAGGTGCCGGGGGTGGACTGGGGGGGGGGGGGCTAGCATCCCGCTGCTGTACTTGGGGGGCTGCTGTACTTGCTGGAGGTGGGAGCTAGCAACCCGGTGCTAGCAACCCCGGCTGGATCGCTGCTGTACTTGCTGGAGGTGGGCGCTAGCAACCCGGTGCTAGCAACCCCGGCCGGATCGCTGCTGTACTTGCTGGAGGTGGGCTGAGGTGGGAGCTAGCAACCCGGTGCTAGCAACCCCGGCCGAAGTTAGCTGTTGTACTTGCTGGGGGTGGGCTGGGGTGGGAGCTAGCAACCTGGTGCTAGCAACCCTGGCCGAAGTTAGCTGTTGTAGTTGCTGGAGGTGGGCAGTGTAACGATGGAATCGTTTATGTTTCCACACGGACGGCTTAAGGTGAAAGACCGCTCATGTGCAGTTGAGGTTCCTGCAATGAGGCAACGTTGTTCGGAGATTATGTTTAACGAGAATGTTAAGTAAAAGACCTTGTGAGTAAAGGTAATGCTCAACGTCCGGTTTGTACGATCGCTTCTCTTTTACTATTGCGGTCTATGGGAAAAGCTTTCGGGGCCCCATGGGATGATTTTTTTTTTTTTTTTTTTGCGCAGTACCGCGGATGGCCACTGGAAAAATCTTCCAGTGGCGAGACCTGGGGGTCGACGTCACGGCGCGCCGTCGGAGTTGGCGTGATGACGTCATCCGGAAGAGAGCAGGTGTCGGCGGGGCTGATGGCATGGCAGGCTGGCATGAGATGGTTGAGAAGAACAGGCGGTGGCCCTATGGAGGGTGGCGACGGTCCAGCCCGAAACACCTGCAGAAGGCGGGCCGCCGGAGCGTGGCGAGACCGCCGGCGGATTGCGCAGCCTGCGCTGTTGGATCAACGGCGAGGGCGGGCCAGGAGACAGGGAGGACGCCATGGTGGGCTGCCGCAATACCGGATGTTCAGGAGAGATGGACCGGACGGGATGGACCACTCGTTTCTGGGTGTGTGTCGCTGGAACGGGGTTAACCGCGGGCTCCACGCGTGGCTGAGAGAGAGAGAAAAAAAGGGTTTGAGAAACACGTGCGCCAGAGCGGCAGCCGACGGCGCAACCTGCGCTCTCGGGTTGACGGCGAGGAGACACAGGAGAGGAGTCGGGGCCCCGCGGCGACGATCCGGATGTTCAGGAGAGATGGACCGGACGCGGACCGCTGAGGAGACGGGGCTCGGCCGGCCCCACGGCCGCCAGGGAGAGCAGCTCTTCGGCGCGGCGACGGCTGAAAGTTTTTCTCCTCGCGATCTCGATCAGCTGGTGTTTGCTGGTGATACCCTGCAAGCCGATCGTTGTCCGATGGCGATAACGACAGGAGATACATGCCGGCCGTCGGACCCCGCCGGAGCGTGGCGACGCCGGGACCGGTGGATTGCGCACCTGCGGCGCTTCAGGCATGGCACGGCTGAAAAGTTTTTTCTCCTCCGGATCTTGATCAGCTGGTGTTTGCTGATGATCCCCTGCAAACAAGTCGTCATCCGATGGCGATAATGACAGATCCGTGCCTGAATGGGTGAGTAACGATCTGAGATACGAGCGTGTAGTAATGTTGTCGTGCTTGCGGTTCTGGTTCGGAGAACGAGAGCGAACGTGCTGCAGAGACGAGAGCGAAGAAAAACTGCGGGTTAGGCTGGTATTTGAAGGTTTGCCGGAAGAGGCGTGGTGTCGGAGGCAGGGGCGGATCTAGGGGTGGGGCCATGGGGGCCGAGGCCCCGCCTGTAATCTGATTGGCCCCTGAAGTGCCCCTGTTCTGTCAATCAACGGGCAAGCTGAGAATTTGATGATCACTGCTGCAGTTCCACCCCCAAACTAGTGGTGACGCCTGTTGCGTCAATACAAGTGAATAGAAGAAGAAACAGCTCGGTGCAGTCTAGGTGGGACCGTTTTATAATAGATCCATGGGTGGGACAAACCAAACATGTGTGTGCTGCCGCGGCACAAGAGACTCGCGGTCCACTCTTTTAAGAGCGGACCGCTCTGCCGCCGAGCTCCGCGGCGCGCAAGAGGGCGCCTGCCACGGGGTTTGTGCTGCACCTGCCTGCCCAAATTGAACATTTTTTGATTTCACCGCTTAAAGCTGCTTTGTTTGCGCCGCGCACACGGCCGGGTGGGCACAGAATCAACACAGAGTTGGCGCAGAGCAAGGCGTGCATATTTGTTGCAAGTAGCCTACTCGAGTTGTAAAAAAGAATCAGGGGGGATGGTGGATTTTATGATATGGGGACAGATAATTTGTGCTGATTACAAATAATATATTACAAATAATAGCAGTGACCAAAACACCTGCAGAAATACTGCAGGAATGACATAGCAGCAGTTAAATGCAGCCTTCTGTAAGCTTTAAATATCCACTGGGCTTACATCAAATACATCAAAACACTACAATAAAAAACACTTTTCTGAACTTATCAATATGACCCTGTCCTTCACAGGATAAGTAACATGGATCACTGCAAAAACTCACAATCTTAACAAGAATATTGGTCTTATTTCTAGTTAAAATGTCTCATTTTAGTAAAAAAATCTCATTACACTAAAAACAAGACTCATCACTGGAAAAAACTACAATTTTCTCCTGTTTCAAGTAGATTTTCACTTGAAATAAGTAGAACAATCTGCCAGTGGAAATCTGCTTGTTCCACTAGCAGATTTTTCTACTTATTTCAAGTGGAAATTTACTTGAAACAGGTGAAAATTGTCAAATAAGTTATTTTTCTGGTGTTATTTTTCTGATGATGACTCTAAATTTTGAAATAGCAGAAAAACCACATTCATTGATGAAATGACATAAGGGATGGAAAGGGGGGATGGCAGTTTTACAGGGGGGATGATTTGGACCGTTTTTATTTCAGGGGGGATGCCATCCCCCTCAACTCCAGTACTGTTTGTTGCTAGGCGACCGAAAAAAGTTTTTCCGATCTGGCGCCCTTTTCCCACTGGTTTGGACGTACAGTAGCTACAGCTCAATTTGCAAAATGTATCTGTCTTCAAAGACAAGCCCTGGCTTTAGTTCTTCTGAGGAGGAGACGAGCAGCAGCAGCAAGGAGGGTCCATGAAATCCTCATGAGAAGACAGGATTTGGGGGAATCCAGGCTCGTTGGAGCTACAGCTCCATGATGACCAGGTCTACTTCAGATTGAACAGGGAGCAGTTTGACAGCCTGTTGGGGAGTGGGTCCTCAGCAGGATCACAACCACCTTCTCTCCTATTGGTCGCACCGAGATGCCCTCACAGCGCGGTGAAATTAAAAAATGTTCAATTCAGGCGCAGGCAGGTGAAACGCCCGTGGCAGGTGGCCTCTCCCGCGCCGCCAAGCTCGCCAGCAGAGCGCGCTGCTCTTGTGCCGCGGTAGCACATACACGATGAATGGGAAAGCCGGCGGTGGTCGCCGCTTTGCGCCCTCTATGTGAAAGGGGCTTAATACTGTTGGCCCCTGAAGGTTACATTTGGCCCCATAATGGCCCCTGTTCCAGAAAAATCCTAGAACCGCCAGTGGTCGGAGGAGGCGTGGTTGAGGCGTGGTTGAGGCGTGGTCCTGCTCCCGAAATTCGCTTGTTAAGCTCCAATTAAAATAAACCTTTCACAGATTCAGTACTTTCAAAGACCCGAATGTATTTTCTGTGTTCCACCCTCTCCTTATGAAAATACTGCATTGGAAATCCATTTCAATTTAATGACCATTTCAAGGAACTGTAGCGGAATGAAAGGCAACAAAAACCTTTTGAATTGTTAGATTTGTGATTGAGCTGTAACAGTTGTGTCTATTTGAGCAATGAAGATATTTGCAATCATAGTTACAGAGACGCACACAGTTTGGGAGATTAACACACTTTTGTGCTTTAACTGTGAATACACAATAAATTTGTTTTGTCTCATTCCACACAACCATTTAAAAAAGGTTAAAAAAATAATCAAGGATAAATGATAAAAGAATATTGTACAGAGCAATTGAAAAAAATTCCCACAGCATGATTGATACAAAAGTAGATTCCTTTAAAGGCTGAAACTCTTTGTCAATATGTAACTGAAAAAAATGTTCGAAACCTCATTCTTGATATTTGTGGTTCTGTGATTAACAATGTTCGAAAATCCTTATCATGTTCAGAATTATTTTATTATTTGTCTTTTTCCTTCTTTCTTATTTTCTTGGAAGCCTATGCTGGCGTGTGTTCTCATATGTACATGCAATTTTTTATTTGTTTATTTATTTCCTGTTTTGTTGATTTATATTTGTTTTCTTTTGTTTTTGCTTTTTCTTAAATTATAGAGCATGTATTTTTTGCACAAATGTGTATTACTTGATGCACAAACATGTTGTAATGAAGAAATGTTAAAGAAAGAAAGGCATTGTGGTGTATAAAAGGAAAAATAATGTAATTATTTACAGATCACATAAACCCATATTTTATTCTCAGTAGAACCACTTTCTTGGATTTGGGGTTGTATTTTTCTTCTATAAAATTGCAAAATTATAATAAAAAGAATGTGAATCTCATACTACTGTGCAGTTTTAAACATGTTTGATGGTGGATGTGTTAACTGAAACACGTTTACTGGCTCTGAGCTAAAGGTCCGCATGTAAAATACATGTTGCGTCTTTCCTGAGATATTCCTTCTCTTGATGGGGGCGTCAAAAAACCCTGTAAAAATACTACCTTTTTACCTCCACACTTCATTACTTTCCAAGTTTTATTCAGACATTCTATGCTGTTATCAACTCCAAGTCCATTTATTTTTTTTTATAGAAATAAATGGGAGGGGGGGGATATTAAATGAAACACTCCTGCATATAGACCGAATCATGTTATATGTAAAGTATGAGTAAGATAGAAATTAAAAGCATTTTCTGCGGCTGATGTTCTGGTTAATTGTTGCTAGGCAGCATGCAGAGTGCACAGATGTGGACGGCATTAAGCGTGATGTGGCAGCTAGCAGCAGGGAAAGATGTTCTCTGATGATTTCTGCAGGCTGTTAGACTGATTGAAGGCAGAGGCGGAGAAGCAAGGCTGTGATTGGAGAGTGATGTCAGGTGGGAGAGCTGGGCTGCTCTCCCCCGATTGTTTGCCTCCCAGCGTGACATGGATCAACTACTAAAAAAAAAAAATGGAAAAAAAAAGGTTGGACTGCAGTCTGAAACACACTCGCTGAACTCACATATGTCTGTTCACAAGTTCCTGGAGCCTGTTTGTTTTCCCTGAACAAGTATGTTTGTGTTCTTCACTGCTCCACATCCCTCCACTAGTGTCCAATAATCCTCCCGTTTTTGCCAATTTTTTCGATGTTTTATTTTTTTATTGGTCTGACGGAGATAATCTGGGATTAGCGCGAGCAGTCAGAGAGTGTAGTCCTTATTCGAGGTAACCATGTTCAACGACTGCACAGATGATCTGTGAGATGCACAGATGAATGTGACTGCTTCAGTGAAGCAAGTCTTTGATCTTTTATGTTTTATCCTGGTTGCCTTTTACTATTTCTATTTCACGGATAAATTCAGCCTTTATTTTTTCGTATTATGTGTACACACGTATGCAAGTTACAAGATGTCTCTCTGTAGCAGTAGAGATGTTTTTTTTGAGAAACGATGGTCTAACTCAATGCTTCTCAAAGTGTGGGGCCTGCCCACTGGTGGGGAAGGGAGACATGTCAGGTGGGGCGCGACAAACGGGAGGAAATTTTCAATTTCATGCCTATTTTACTATAAATGCTATTGACAATAAAGATAATTCACTAAAAAAAACACACATACAAACATAGCAATAATTAATAGCTAAACCGTATTTTCGCAACCATTCGGCACGCCGTGTGGAAACCTTCAGTTTTGTGTGTCATTTCTGGATTTAAAACACACACATGGCGCTTGAACAAAAAAGCGCCGCCTACACACACGGAGCGCCGCCTTACAACCACACACACACACACACACACACACACACACACACACACACACACACACACACACACACACACACACACACACACACACACACACACACACACACACACACACACAAGCATACAAGTGTGGTATTTAAAAATAGAGCGGGAGCAAAGCTTAGTTTGATTATGCTTTATTTAAGTTATTACAATCATCAAACCCAATCAAAATCTCCATCCTCCGTTTCTGCATTCATCCGAGCCTGATCAATGAGACCGGGAGAACTGATCAGCTGCGACGGGCAGAGCCCGCAGCTCTCTGGCCGCGCTGATAGCCAAGTCATCTTCCTGCCGTACGGCCCCTCGGAAATGATGCCGGCTTTTTCAAAAGCCCGAACAACAGTCCAACCCAGCAGACACGTCAGCCCACGCATCTATTCTTTAACAATCCTTCAACAGTAAACGACGGAGCCCGCCGCCCGAGCGGCAGCCGACGCATCGGCTGCCGCTCGGGCGGCGGTTCCTCCGGTCTTCGGGCCCGTCTTTGCGGCGCAGCTCCCCCGGGGAGCAGCGTCTCCTTCTCGGTAGTCGCTCCGTCCGCTCCAGGCGCCCCGCCACGGAGCCTACGCCGTAGGCTCTGCGTCGGTGTAACGCGGAACCATAAATCAGCCTTTGGGACTTGCTGATTGGGCCGGAGCTTCGGGAGCTGCGTGCTGGCCTGCGGTCCCCACCCCTGGTCATCCCGTTGCTGCTTCCACCTGCCTGCTGTGCTGTTGCCGTCCCTGACCCACCAGTCTGGCCCTCGGCAGGAGGGTCCCCCCTTATGAGCCTGGTCCTGCTCAAGGTTTCTTCCCTCCTAAAGGGGAGTTTTTCCTTGCCACTGTTTGGCTTAAGGTTTTTCTCCCACTAGGGGAGTTTTTACCTGCCATTGTTTATGTAATAACTGCTCGGGGGTCATGTTCTGGGTATGGGTCTCTGGAAAGCGTCTAGAGACAACTCTGTTGTATTAGACGCTATATAAATAAAATTGAATTGAATTGAAAAAACTTTACAATAATACTATGGGCGCATTGCGTCATTGGGCGTGCGGTACATTTAAAAATAAAAAAAGACGTTTATATCTGCCTAATAGTCCTAAAAATACGGTAAAAAGCATTAGGGGACCAGAGAAAAATGTACCATGGAACTAAAGTGCAAAAACAACGATTGACGTTGGACTGTTAATTGCAGCGGGACAATATTTGCAGCATCGTACAGAAAGCTTTAAACATCATTCTTCCCTTTGCCACTTCATATCTCTGCGAGAAGCTTTTCAGCTGTTGCTTCTCTAAAACCCAAGTCCAGATCCCAGCTCAACATTGAGCATGATTTGAGAGTGGCAGTTTCCAGCCTGCAACCCCGTTTTGAAAGGATGTTCAGCAAAACAGGCAACACGCAGCCACTAATGCAGGGAAAGTTCACTTGTTTATGTTTTTTGCAAATTAAGTTATGATAGCACAACTGCACTTTTATTTTCTCTTTTTGAACTTTGTGTTATTTGTTGTTTTTGATTTTGATTCAGTATCAAATATGACTGATATACTTGGTGTTAGTAATTTCAATACATTTAAAATAATTTGAAGTAATTCGTCAAGATTTTTGTTGGGGCGACGGGGGCAAGTGGGGTTTGAAAATCCCCACTTGTTCAAAGTGGGGAATGACGAAAAAAGTTTGAGAACCACTGGTCTAACTCTTTTTGCTCATTGAGGTTATTATTCTCTAACAATATGGAGAAATGCAGGGGATCCTACCTGTAAACTGGCCAAACATTACAAGCCAGCTCACATTTGGCAGTCAGACAGCATCAGATGAGGATATGAGCGGCTGGAGGAGAAACCGACCCTGCATTAAGTGTTAAATTCAATTCAATTCAATTTTATTTATATAGCGTCTATTACAACAGAAGTTGTCTCTTGGCGCTTTCCAGAGACCCAAAACATGACCCCAAAGCAATTATTACATAAACAATGGCAGGTAAAAACTCCCCTAGTGGGAAAAAAACCTTAAGCCAAACAGTGGCAAGAAAAACTCCCCTTTAGGAGGAAGAAACCTGGACCAGGACCTGGATCATGTTAGTGCCATGTCCCTCACTGACTGGGTGTCAAGCAAGACAGAAAAAATAACTTTGCATGACATCTTATTCTCCAAGAAGGAAGAGCAAGAAATGTCCTTACTTCGATACAATACAATTCATCCTTACTCAAATTGATCTATTCATCAGTCTGAGAACTTGTGTAACGGTGTTCAAATTCATGGATGCTCTTAATGTTGTCTTTCTGAAACTTTCCCATGATTCCCATTGGTAGCTTGTTGGGTTAGTGCAGGGGTCACCAATCCTGGTCCTCGAGGGCCGGTGTCCTGCATGTTTTAGATGTTTCCCTGCTTTAACACACCTGATTCTAATTAATCATCGTCATCAGCTTTTCATCCAGGGCTGCACAATTCTGTTGATGACACAGTCACTTGTATCACGGTGCAATGAAGCAGGGAAACATCTAAAACCTGCAGGGACACCGGCCCTCGAGGACCAGGGTTGAGGACCCCTGGGTTAGTGTGTCATAGGCCAATTCAGGAAAATCATTAATGCAAGAATATTAACGATGTAACGTAATTCTTTAAATGAACTCATTGCTTTGGTTAAGGCAGGGTTGCCAACACTGTTTGTTTATCAGAAAATCCTCAGGTCTCATAGTAAATAAAGTGAAGCATGACATTCAATAATGAATTAATAAATAAGTAAATATATTAATAAAGGAAGGCCAATCAAAACAAGTAGTTGGGAGTAGAAGTAATTTCTTATTAGGCCAGAAGGTCTTCCTGTAGGCAGCACAGCAGATATTCAAATACCTGAGAGCCCACGAGAAAATGGCAACTGGAGGAGAAGACTATGAACTAAATGTAGTAATGTTTTTGTAGGATCTGATGACACTGAATAATGTGTAGCACACTAAGAATAACAGAAATTAGAGGACAGATGGGAAGCTTGGTGTTGAAGGACTACCACAGGCTTTTGAAAGTGTATGTATTTTTGCGTCTGCTGTAAGTATTCATTTACAAGTACTGACATTTTAGCTCAAGGTTAATTTGTACCGAACATTTTCCGTGATTTACAGTAAACATCATGAGTCCCAGCTCATTTCTATCATTGCTCTCACTATTCAGACCAGCAGCACAGCCGAGAAGCAGGATACCGACCTGAGGACGAATGAAAGTTTTGAGGCTAAAAATAACGCTATAAGTCATGGCTCTTTACCGTGACCTTCCTTTCAAATACGGTGAAAGCAGCACAGCAGTCGCGTCGTCCTGCAAATCATTCAGAGATGTGTCCCTTCAGTCCTGTTCATTAAATATTCTTGTTTTTAAAATAAAAAATGTGTATGGATAAGCAACCTGCAACCTACAATCATTATAGGTAAGATATTTCATTTCCATTTGGAAATTAATGAAGGTTTTTTTTGCATTAAACTGAACCATACCGTCACGTTTTTATTTCAATCTTAACTTTGCATTCTTGCATTCCTCAAAAGACAATGGTTTTTTTTTATTAGCATGTGGCAAACTTTGCGACGCTATTAACATTTTTCAAAGGGGGCTGAAAAGAGCTGATTTAACTAACAAGCAAGAGACCAATGCGCCCTGCGATAGACTGGTGACCTGTCCAGGGTGGACCTCTGCCTCTCGCCTGTAATTAGCTGGTAGCTCCAGCAGACCCCTGTGACCCTGCAAAGGGTCAGCTGATCTCACAAAAATCTGTGAAATGCCCACGACCTCTCACCACTATTTTCCGTGGTACCAACATGGAAAGTGGTATAATTCTGTGTGAGCACCACGGATATTGTACCATGCAAAGTCAATGAGATCCGTTGTCGTGATATATACACTTTCCATGTTGGTACCACGGAAAATAGTGGTGAGAGGTCGTGGGCATTTCACAGATTTTTGTGAGATCAGGTTGGATAAAATGGGAATAGAAGATGGATGGCAGGATGGAAAAAACAAATACAAGCAGGCAGCACATGGAGGCATGGCCAAATGCTTTCTACAAGTTCACAAAGCACATGCAGACTGGTTGGACAATGCCCATGCCCTTCCAGGACCTTATATCAAATCAAATCAATCTTTATTTATATAGCGCTTTTGATGCATATATAAAAATTAGGGCTGTCAAACGATTCATCGCGTTTAATCTCATGTTGTCCATAGTTAACTCGCGATTAATCGCATATTAATCGCACATTTATTCACACATTTTTTGCTGTTCTAAATTACCTTAAGGTATTTTTTTATGTTTTTAGTAAATTTAGTAAATTTTACTTTATGCCTTCGACACCATCAGCCACCCCACCCTCCTCAATGGACTTCGCTCCATCGGCATCACCCACACTCCTCTAAACTGGTTCACTTCCTACCTCACAGGCCGCACTCAGTTCATTCAACTTAAATCTTTCACATCCCAGCCTTCCCCTGTCACTTCAGGTGTGCCCCAGGGCTCTGTCCTGGGGCCCCTCCTTTTCATCATCTATCTTCTCCCCCTCGGCAACATCTTCCGTAAGTACAACATCAGCTTTCACTGCTACGCGGATGACACCCAGCTCTACCTCTCCAGTAAGCCCACCTCCACCCTCCCACCTTCGTCCCTCGCTGACTGCCTAACAGATATTAAATCCTGGTTCTCTTCCAACTTCCTCAAATTAAACGGTGACAAAACCGAGGTCCTCCTCATTGGTTGTAAATCAACACTATCCAAAACCGACAGTTTCCATATACTCATTGACAACTCCACTGTTTCCCCTTCCCCACAGGTCAAGAGTCTGGGTGTCATCCTCGACAGTACCTTATCTTTTCATTCTCATATGAACAACATTACCCGGTCCGCTTATTTCCACCTGCGCAACATCAACCGCCTCCGCTTTTTTTTTAAACTTAATCTGAGTATTTGTTTACCCCCTAGCTTTTATTACTGTTACACTGTTTTTAACCATTGTACGGCGACCTTGAGTGTTTAGAAAGGCGCCTTCAAATAAAATGTATTATTATTATTATTATTATTAATTTTAAATCCTGCAACATTCCTCACCTCTGGTGGTGTTGTTGCATGGACATACTCCAAGATCTGTGCTGATAACGCTGAAAACTAGAGATTGTAAAGGTCTACTTCCTCTTTATTATGATAATTTGATGTGCAGACTTCAAGCTTCACTGTGCCTTGTTACGTAAAAGGAAGCAGATGAACCGGGAGTCTAGACGTTTAATTAAAACATTGAGTGCATTAAATAGAAACCTTGGCCCTTCAGATAATTATATCTCTTGAGAAATGTATTTATCATTTTTATACTTCATATTATGTATTTGACCATTTTTATTTGAAAATTATGTTCATTTTCACAAGGCACAAACCTGGCATGATTGATTCTGTCTGGGCTTAATTTTTAAATGAACAATCTTTTGTTCATATTTTTCCTGGACGCTGCAACACCGTTCACAAAGGTGAAGTGAAGGATCTTTGATGTATCATTTAATACTGAAAAAAAAATGCTGCTGATAAATATCCTGCCAGCAAAATAAATCTGTGAGCTTGCTAAAGACTGGATTATGCAAAAAGGAATACAAGTGAGTTTGGTCCAAATACACCAAAGGATTACAGATAATGATTTTCTCAGCACCATCACTACACCTCTGTAGCAGCTGTTTTGGAATTAAATTTAAATACATGTATATTGAAATGAACTGAACAGAAGTAAACTAAAGCACAAGTGATTTTGTGTGCAGATGCATTTCTTCTCTTATTTTGTTTTGCATACTGTGATGTCTCGAGAGGTTGGGAGCTTTTCCGCTGGTTGGTTGGAGGCGTAGGTGCAGGGTAAGAAGACCAAGACGGCTGTTCTTCAACTTTAATTGTATTCAGTCTTTACAAAAATCCAGATCCGACATAGACTTTTCTTCAGCAAAGGTAAAAAAAAAAAAAAAACAGAAGTACGTCTGACTCAATAATATGCCTAGAGGATGAAATAAGAAAAGCTCAAGTGAGAAAGGAAACAGTGGTGGCGGTATTTCTGGATGTGGAAAAAGTCTCTTAATAAAGCTGCACATGTTAGGAGTGGGAGGAAGTATGTTTAAATGGGTAATGGACTTTTTGAACAATAGAAGTGTTGTGTAAAACAATAGTCTATCCCCCCACACAAAAATAAGAATAGAGAAACATATTTTCTCATAAACAAAACAAATTTAAATGTTTTCAAATAACAAAATAACACATTTGAACCATTTTTCAGACAATAAAAGAACTGAAGAAATCTGAAGAATTGTTCAAATATGTTATTTTGTTACTTTTTAAATTTTTAAAATATGTTTATGTAGAATATGCTTTGTTGGTGAGAAAATATATTTTGTGAGGGGGGATAGGCTATATATTGTTTTTCAGCACTACCTTGTTCTTTATAGCTGATCTAAAATGAATTACTCCCATGTGGGATCAATAAAGTTCTTATTTTTGCCATCAGAGAAAATTGAATATATTATATTTGGTGCCTAACTGTTTCCCAAGTATATTAGTGCGTGTGTGAATGAATAAATGAGACGTCCATCCATCCATCCATTGTCCACCGCATTATCCGAGTCCGGGTCGCGGGGGCAGCAGTCGGAGCAGGGATCCCCAGACTTCCCTCTCCCCGGACACCTCCTCCAGCTCTTCCGGGGGGACTCCAAGGCGTTCCCAGGCCAGCCGAGCGACGTAGTCACTCCAGCGTGTCCTGGGTCTTCCTCGGGGCCTCCTCCCGGTGGGACATGCCCGGAACACCTCACGAGGGAGGCGTCCAGGGGGCATCCTATACAGGTGCCCGAGCCACCTCAGCTGACTCCTCTCGATGTGGAGGAGCAGCGGCTCTACTCCGAGCTCCTCCCGGGTGACAGAGCTCCTCACCCTATCTCTAAGGGAGCGCCCCGCCACCCTGCGGAGGAAACTCATTTCGGCCGCTTGTATCCGGGATCCCGTTCTTTCGGTCATGACCCAGAGTTCATGACCATAGGTGAGGGTGGGAACGTAGATCGACCGGTAAACTGAGAGCTTTGCCTTTCGGCTCAGCTCCCTCTTCACCACGACGGACCGATACAATGACCGCATTACTGCGGCCGCCGCACCAATCCGCCTGTCGATCTCGCGCTCCGTTCTCCCCTCACTCGTGAACAAGACCCCAAGATACTTGAACTCCTCCACCTGAGGCAGGAACTCTCCCCCGACCTGGAGGGTGCAAGCCACCTTTTTCCGGTCGAGAACCATGGCCTCAGACTTAGAGGTGCTGATTCTCATCCCAGCTGCTTCACACTCGGCTGCAAACCGCCCCAGTGCATGCTGAAGGTCCTGGCTCGAGGGAGCCAACAAGACCACATCATCTGCAAAAAGCAGAGATGAAATCAAGTGGCTCCCGAACCGTACCCCCTCCGGCCCCTGGCTGCGCCTAGAAATTCTGTCCATAAAAATAATAATAAACAGAACCGGTGACAAAGGGCAGCCCTGCCGGAGTCCAACACGCACCGGGAACAGGTCTGACTTACTGCCGGCAATGCGAACCAAGCTCCTGCTCCGGTCATACAGGGACCGTACAGCCCTCAGCAGAGGGCCTCCGACCCCATACTCTCGGAGCACCCCCCACAGGATGCCACGTGGGACACGGTCGAAAGCCTTCTCCAAGTCCACAAAACACATGTGGACTGGTTGGGCAAACTCCCATGCGCCCTCGAGCACCCTGCGGAGGGTGTAGAGCTGGTCCAGTGTTCCACGACCGGGACGAAAACCGCATTGTTCCTCTTGAATCCGAGGTTCGACTATCGGCCGAATTCTCCTCTCCAGCACCCTGGAATAGACTTTCCCCGGGAGGCTGAGGAGTGTGATTCCCCGGTAGTTGGAACACACCCTCCGGTCCCCCTTTTTGAAGAGAGGGACCACCACCCCGGTCTGCCAGTCCAGAGGCACTGTCCCCGACTGCCACGCGATGCTGCAGAGGCGTGTCAGCCACGACAGCCCCGCAACATCCAGAGACTTGAGGTACTCAGGGCGGATCTCATCCACCCCCGGTGCCTTGCCACTGAGGAGCTTCCGAACTACCTCAGTGACTTCAGCTTGGGTGATGAATGAATCAACCTCTGAATCCTCAGCCTCTGCTTCCTCGACGGAAGGCGTGTCAGCGGGATTGAGGAGATCCTCGAAGTATTCCTTCCACCGCCCGACGATGTCCCCAGTCGAGGTCAACAGCTCCCCTCCTCCACTGTAAACAGTGTTGGTGGAGCACTGCTTCCCCCTCCTGAGGCGCCGGATGGTTTGCCAGAATTTCCTCGAGGCCGACCGGTAGTCCTCCTCCATGGCCTCCCCGAACTTTTCCCAGACCCGAGTTTTTGCTTCCGCGACCGCCCGGGCCGCAGTCCGCTTGGCCTGCCGGTACCCGTCAGCTGCCTCGGGAGTCCGCCGAGCTAGCCAGGCTCGGTAGGACTCCTTCTTCAGCTTGACGGCATCCCTTACTTCCGGTGTCCACCACCGGGTTCGGGGATTGCCGCCGCGACAGGCGCCGGAGACCTTACGGCCGCAGCTCTGGACGGCCGCGTCAACAATGGAAGTGGAGAACATGGTCCATTCGGACTCAATGTCTCCGGCCTCCCTCGGAATCCGGTCAAAGCTCTCCCGGAGGTGGGAGTTGAAGACCTCCCTGACAGGGGAATCTGCCAGACGTTCCCAGCAGACCCTCACGATACGCTTGGGTCTTCCAGGTCTGACCAGCTTCCTCCCCTGCCAGCGGATCCAACTCACCACCAGGTGGTGATCAGTTGACAGCTCAGCCCCTCTCTTCACCCGAGTGTCCAAGACATACGGCCGAAGGTCAGATGAAACGACAACAAAGTCGATCATTGACCTCCGGCCTAGGGTGTCCTGGTGCCACGTGCACTGATGGACACCCTTATGCTCGAACATGGTGTTCGTGATGGACAGACTGTGGCTAGCACAGAAGTCCAACAGCAAAACACCACTCGGGTTCAGATCGGGGAGGCCGTTCCTCCCAATCACACCTCTCCAGGTAACACTGTTGCTGCCCACGTGAGCGTTGAAGTCCCCCAACAGAACGATGGAGTCCCCAGTTGGGGCACTTTCCAGCACCCCTCCCAGGGCCTCCAGGAAGGCCGGGTACTCTGCACTGCCGTTCGGCCCGTAGGCCGAAACGACAGTGAGAGACCTATCCCCGACCCGAAGGCGCAGGGAAGCGACCCTCTCGCTAAGTGGGGAGAACTCCAACACATGTCGGCTGAGCTGGGGAGCTATTAGCAAGCCCACACCAGCTCGCCGCCTCTCACCATGGGCAACTCCAGAGTGGAAGAGAGTCCAACCTCTCTCAAGGAGTTGGGTTCCAGAGCCCAGGCTGTGCGTGGAGGTGAGCCCGACTATCTCTAGTCGGTACCTCTCAGCCTCCCGCACAAGCTCAGGCTCTTTCCCCCCCAGCGAGGTGACATTCCATGTCCCTAAAGCCAGAGTCGTCGTCCGGGGATTGGGTCGCCGGGGCCCCCGCCCACGGCTGCCACCCAAATCGCACGGCACCTTCCCCTTATGAACTCTCCCGCGGGTGGTGGGCCTACGGGAGGGCGGGCCCACGTCGCTCCTTCGGGCTGCGCCCGGCCGGGTCCCGTGGGCCAAGACCCGGCCACCAGACGCTCGCCTGCGAGCCCCGACCCCAGGCCTGGCTCCAGGGTGGGGCCCCGGTAACGCCAGTCCGGGCGACGTACACTTCCTTGATGGTTCTTGCTTCATAAGGGGCTTTGAACCGCTCTTTGTCTGACCCGTCACCTAGGACCTGTTTGCCATGGGAGACCCTACCAGGGGCATTAAGCCCCGGACAACATAGCTCCTAGGATCATTCGGGTGCTCAAACCCCTCCACCACGGTAAGGTGGCGGTTCAAGGAGGGGTAAATGAGACGTAAAACGTAAATTTCTTACCTAATTTCTTACTCACATAAAAACAATCCTAAACCTAATAATTTATCAGACTCATGTGTGTGACAGCAGAATTTGGGGTACAACTTTTTTATTTACATACAAATGTTTATCATTACGAATACGAATAGTTATAACATGGACACATCTTTTTGGAAGTTATCTTACTCCATATGCAAACCGATTACTAAATGTCCGACATAGGTCCGAAGTAGATGGGGTTCAAGTGTTTGCATGTAGTTAAAAGTCGGAACGATGTCTAATATGATCAGAAACCTGATTGTGAACTGCTTCATGTAAACGTACTGACTGAGAGCTACGCGCCGACTAGTGGTGTGAAGGCTGTATTGCTACTGTAGCCTGGCGTGAGCCTGTGAGTCCGAGCTCAGGGCAAAGGCCTAGTTACGGACGGACAAATCGTTTTACACACGGATCGTTTTTACAGATTTGCCGCGGCAGAAGTGTGTCAAAATCCACTGTACAAAGACAACCAATCGAGAGCTCCCGGCTGATTTTTTGCGCACACATAAATATGAATACAGACACACACATCTTTTTACACACACACAAATGTGAATACGGACACACAAATCTTTTTACGCACACACAAATGTGAATACAGACACACAAATCTTTTTACGCACACACAGATTGAGATACGCACACACAAATAATATTGGAACAATAATACCCCCATAGTGGAGCTTCAGATTCTCTGTGGAGAAAACAAAAGTTATGTTCTTTACTAGAAAGAAAATTGATGAGAATGTGAAGTTGATGCTGTATGATAATAGCTTGGAGAGGGTTAAAAGCTTTAAGTTTTTGGGAGTGTTTTTTGATAAGAGTGGGGAGCAGATAAAACATCACTAAGACAGATTTATTTGTATCTGATAAGAGCGAGAATGGAGTATGGAAGTTTGGTGTATGGATTTGCCTCCAAGTCTGTGCTGGCTGGGCTGGATTTAGTCCAAGCTAAGGCGCTGAGGATATGTACAGAAGCTATAAAATCATCTCCGGTGTGCTCCTTGTGTTAGGGTTTGGCACACCCTTCCTCCACCAGATGGCGCCAAAGTCTGGTCAGGCTTGGCCAGAGCACCACAGCTGATCCCTATCTTCGTCCCCACACCTGACACCACTCAGCCTCGTCACCCAGTCTGCTCTTAAGCTTGCCTCCCACAAGCTGTGGTGTCGGATTATTCTCTCCAGCTCAGAGCCCTGTATGCTGCCTGTTTTCCTGGTCTTCCATGGTCTCCTGTTCGTGGGCCTTCCCTTCCTGGGTCCTTGGGATGACTTTTTCCAGCCGTGAGTTTCCCTCCGGTCGGCGCCTTTTGTTTGGATCCTCCAGCCGTGAGTTTCCCTCCGGTCTGCGCTTTTAGTTGGACTTTCCAGCTGTGTTTTTTCGGTCTGTGATTTTGTGTTTGCATTCCTTCCCTCCTGTGGAGCGCCTTTTGTTAAGTAAACTTTATTACACCTGAACCTTGCTCGTGTTGTCCTGCTTTTGGGTCCGCCCTCCCATCGAGCCTAACACCTTGCAGGTTGAGATGGGAGAAATGCCTTTGTTTCTGCCGAGAAAGCAGCTTCAGGCTAACTATTGGGTGAACCTGATGGGTCAAAGGGACGATCATCCTGTCAGAGTGGCTATGCGAGCAACCTGGGAGAGAGGGGTGAGGCGGGGGGTCTAGTTTTGGATGGACAGGGGAGAGGGTGGGTCGGGGGGTTTTAGTATATGATCGAGAGTTCTCTCCTGTGGTGTTGTGGCCTGTGGTACCTGTGTGGAAGCTTCAAGTTCCAATGATTGACTTAAAGTTACTTGAAATTAGGGAGCAGAATAAAGAAGCAGATTTGGTTAATGAGTTTCAGTGTCATGTGACAGAGAGGTACAAAAATCATGTGTTAGTGTTCACGGAGGGATCTAAAGATCAAGAGACAGGTGCTACAGGTGCAGCTTTTACCGTGCACAGGCAGAGTGTGAAATCATATGTGAGAAATTCAAATTTTTTGAATGTATATACCGTTAAGTTATATGCAATTTTAATGGCAGTGAGGTGGGCAGAACAGCTGATGAATCGTGGAGTGTTGATCTGTTGTGATTCTGTGTCTGCGGTGAAGAGTGTTGGGGTGGGGATGTCCAAGGGGCGGAACGATCTTGTGTATGAAATTCTGATAGCATATCAGATGGTGAAAAGGAGGAGTGTTGAAGTGGTGCTGATGTGGGTTCCAGCGCATTCAGATATCCGGGACAATGAAAGAGCGGACATGTTGGCCAAGAAAGCAGTGAAAAAGGAGGGGGTGGATGTCAACATAAGCTTGTCTAAAGGTGAAGAGAAAAGTATTGTGCGGAAACAGATTATTCTAGAGTGGCAGAAGGAGTGGGAGGAAGGAAATAAAGGGAGGCATCTGTTTTCAATAACTGGGAAAGTGACAGAATCAGTAAACATCGGAGGAGGAGGGAGGAGAAAGGAAGCTGTCATTATTTCTAGGTTAAGAATTGGGCATAGTGCTCTTAATAGTACATACAATAGTACATATCATGGGTAAGCATCAAGATGGACTGTGTTTTGAGTGTCAGGAGCCTGTGACAGTGCGACATGTACTGATTTGCTGTAGGAGATACCATAGAGAAAGAACTGAACTAGTGGAAGAGCTGCAAGAAATAGGCATGAAAGAAGTAACAGTTAAAAGTATTTTGGAAGTGGGATCGAGTGGGAGGGGGAGGCAGAGTTTATTTAAATTTTTGTATGATACTGGGCTGATGAGAATATAATGTGAATTTTGAGTGACCCAAAAGGTGGCAGCAGTGCAACTAATTGGATGCAAGCTGCCGTAAAACTCCAAAGAAGAAGAAGAAGAAGAAAACTAAAAAACAGGTGTCCACAAAACTACAACCACAAACTCTCTCTGCTCTCTTCTGCTGTCTGCCTATGGGTTGTGTAGTCTTTACCACGGCTGCCATGATGGATTGTAGTCCTTGTTGCAACCACCGGGAGGGAATATATCGAAAGTTACGACTGTAACTAGGCGGTGCTGTAAGCACTGGATATCTCCGCTTGCGCATGCGCATGTCGAGTACAAATAACAACGTCACGTCACCCGTGTCCCCTGCATGACCCCCGGAAGGGTATAACTTCCGGCGTCGGCATGGGATCAGTTCCTAGAATCTTCTCGCGAGAGCACGAGGATTCTGAGTGACCTGCAGGCCTGGCAGTCATCCGGGACTCATAGAACCGTAGTTACAGTCGTAACTTTCGTTCTATTTCGTCCCTACTGACCGCCAGGCGGTGCTGTAAGCACTGGATGACAAATACCAACAACGTCACAAAGAATCCCGGTCACCTACCTCACTGACCAGGGGCAGAAGGACCTGGGAGCAGAACCACACCCAATGGTTGGGGAGTGGCGACGTTGATCCGGTAGAATCTGGAGAACGTGTCCGGCGACGTCCACGAAGCCGCGGTGCAGATGTCCTCAAGAGGCACCCCCTTCAGGGCAGCCAAAGAAGCTGAGACGCTTCTGGTCGAGTGGCACCTCACTCCCAATCGCAAGGGGCGGCTACTGGCCCTGTAGGCGTGCTCGATGGTGTTCACCACCCAGTGGGACAGGCGCTGTTTAGAAACAGCACAACCTCGGTTAGGGCCACCATGGCAGATAAAAAGCTGCTCTGACCGTCGCACAGGCGCGGGGTAGCATCAACATAAGCATAAGCCCACCCTCCGCAGGCTCGGGGTCGAACCGGGCAAGCTGGATAGGCCGATTAGTATGAGTGCGTGGCAGGACCTTGGGCAGGAACGCCACGTTTGGCCACAACGTAGCCCCTGAGCCATCTGGGTTCCACCTCAGGCAGGACCCGCTGACTGACAGGGCATGTAACTCACCAACTCGCTTTGCCGATGTCATAGCGAGGAGAAAAGCCATCTTCATAGAAAGCCACTTCAGGTCCACCTGGGCCAAGGGCTCAAAAGGTGGAGAAGAGAGAAGAAAGGGCACCTAGCACCATGGACAGGTCCCACACTGGGGCCCTTGGGGTCCTCGGGGGGCGCAGCCTCAGAGCCCCCCTGAGAAAGAGAGAAACCAACGGTGGCATTCTTAACCAGGGCATGTTGTGATGAAATGGCCGCCACGTACACCCTTACGGTGGACTGAGCACGGCCACCACCCAGGAGGGACTGAGGGAACTCCAGGATCGAGGCCACGGGGCAAAGCACAGGGTCCTCTGCCCTGTCTGCACACCAGGCAGAGAATCTCCTCCACTTGCACTCATACTGGAGGCGGGTGGAAGGCGCACGGGAATTCAAGATGGTAGCCCTGACGGGCTCAGTACAGCTTGACATTAACGGGTCGGGCCCTGCAGTGGCCAGACCCAGAGTTGAAGGCGACGGGGGTCGGGGTGCCAAATCCGACCCCCCAGCTGGGACAGAAGGTCCCTCCGGTCGGGGAAGCGCCATGGCGCACCGCAGCAGAGCCTCCGCAGCAGTGGGAACCACGGTTTCCCTGGCCAGAAGGGGGCCACCAAGAGGAGCCTGTGACCTTTCTGGTGGACCCTCTGCAACGTCGGCAGGATCAAAGGAAGTGGGGGAAACGTGTATAGGTCCACTACTGCTCTGCCGAAGAGGACCCAAATCGTCCCTACTACCTCCGGATGAAGCCGCCACTCTCGCGGGGGAGGCTTGTGCCGGGACAGGAAGTACGCCACCTGATTCCTATCTCCTGGCAGGTACATTGCCCGCAGGCTGAGCAGGCGAGGAGCAGCCCACGTCAGAAGGCCCCGGGACACCTGCAGCAGCTGTGCAGACCTGGTGCCCCCCTGGTGGTTGATCTGGGAGACAGTGGACATATTGTCCGACCGAACTAGCACGTGCCTTCCCCACAGGTGAGGTGAAAAGTGCTTGAGTGCGAGGTGCACAGCACGGATCTCCAGTATATCGATGTGACTTGTGCGGTCCCGGGCAGACCACTGCCCTTGGGCAGGCCTGCCGCGCCAAACAGCACCCCACCCCGAAAAGGAGGCTTCCACGGTGACAGTCTCCCGGAAGGAGGGGACAGTGCCTAAGGGCACACCCCCCAGCAGGAACGCCCTGTCTTTCCAGGGTGCCAGGGCATGGACACACACCCGCTACACCCTGACCAGCCTGTGCCTGTGCCTTTCGGCATCCAGGCGAAGGCCTTTCAGCCACATTTGCAGGGGGCGTAGCGACAGCAGGCCCAAAGGCACAACAGCCGAGGCGGCTGTCAGTTTGCCCAAAAGCTGCAGGAACTGGATGTAAGGCAGCCGTCTGCCCCTCCTGAATCGGGGAAGGAGCTGCAGGATGTCGCTCACGCGCCGCGGTGAAAGACAGGCCCTCATGGCCACCAAGTCGAGCACCAATCCCAGGTAGGCGACTCGCTGGAAGGGAATCAGACAGCTCTTTCCTCTGTTCACTGTGAGCCCTAGCTTGGCCACATGTGACAAAAGGAGGGCCGTGTCCTCTACCACCTGGTCTCGGGACGGCGCGCATACCAGCCAGTCGTCCAGGTATGGCAGAATCTTCATACACGTGCCTGCAGGGGAGCAAGGGCTGCCGCCATGCACCTGTCCCCCTGTCGGGGACAGGGAGAGCCCGAACAGGAGCACCCTGAACTGGTAATGGCGGCCCTGGTAGGCGAACCTCAGGAATCGCTGGTGCCGTGCCGCGATCGGTACGTGAAAGTAAGCGTCCTGTAGGTCCACTGTTGTAAACCACTCCCCCTGACCGACCACACGTAGAGCATCTGCTGTGGTCAGCATCCGGAAGGGCAGGGCTTTCGTGTACCTGTTGAGGCCTCTCAGGTCCAAGATGGGACGAAGGCCGCCCTCTTTCTTGCTGACAAGAAAGTAAGTCGAGTAGCACCCCCAGGGCTGCAGCAGGGGGTCTACCGGCACGATGGCGCCCTTGGCCAGTAGGACGGACAACTCCTGAGCCAGAGCCAGAATGTTCGCCGGGTCTCTGATGATGGTCATCTTGACCTGGCCGGAGGTAGGGGGCCGGTGTTGGAACTGCAATTCGTACCCCCGGGTTAAGGTGGAAATCACCCAGGGGTCCGATGAGCAGGCAGCCCAGTAACTGAGCTGCTGCCAGGAAAAGCAGCCGACGACCGGCCCCGTGGCCCTAGTGCCGTCTCCCCCGGCCTCTGGACGTGCCGGGGGGACGACGGTCGAGGTCAACACCCCGACGCTGCTGGGACGGCCCACGCACAGGGGGGCGAAAGTCGCCGGCAGGCTGTCCAACGGGCTGTTGGGAGCTGCGCCGGCTTCTGTAGGCAGGCGGCTGGGGGCGACGCCTAGGGGTAGACGAAGGGCCTCTCGGTGTACTGGAAGCGGGCGCTCTGCTGTGAAGGTGCACCAGTCGCTGCCTGGTCTCATCGGCCAGGGCGGTGCGGTTCAGAGCTTCCAGGGCAGTTGCCCCAAACAGCTCCCCCGGTTCTGCTAGTGCCTGCCGAAGAACCCTACGGGCAGTCTCCGTCAAAGGTGACTGCGCCAGCCAGACATGACGGCGCGTGTGCACCAGGGTGGACATCAGCCGTTCCAGCTCCCTCGTCTGGGAGGCAAAAGCCTGTAGGGACACGTCACACATGTCACGTGTGGAATCATCCACCTGTGCATCCTGCAGGGAAGTGGAGAGAGCAGGAGATGGGAAAGGGTGTTCCCCAGCCGGCCAATGCACGCCGCTGTGTCATAGGCCTTACAGATATACCCATCAGTAACTCTACACTGGGTAGAGGGGCACTTGGGATCTGGCTTCAGAGCCTCATCAGGAGCCACTATCAACGCTGCAATGGAAGGCTCGACGGGGGGCATTTGGCTGAGACCAGCCACCTCTGCATCCTCCATCGCCGCCAGAGCACGGTCATCTGATGTCGGCCTGGAGAGGGCGGTGACATCTCTCCAGCATGAGTGCAGCTCCCTCAGAAAATCCGACGAAGGCAGAATGGTGAACTCCACTCGCCGAGGCTGCAATGGAGATGGCGTCCTCTGGCAGCGGCGACAGCGACCCCAGAACAGACCCCGGCATGGCAGGTTCCACCTGGCCAGCAACAGGCTGCAGGTTAAAGAGGAGCGCCTTCATCTGCTCCATGTCGGCGGCCAAGCGATCCACTTTAGAGGAGAGCTGGCTCGTCAACTGCCGTTGGCACCCACCACTCTCTTCGCCGACCGCTTCGGAGAAGTCCCTGCTGGCTAGGATGAGGGGAGGCTGGCTGATGGCTCCAGCTGCTCTGGGCCAAGGCAAGAGATGCAGAGGTCATGGCCATCCGCCGGATCTAGGGTGGCCATACAACCTGTGCACGATCGCTCGATCACAGCGACCGGTGGGAGAGGGGAGCGGACATGCTGCCTTCACTACGGATAAAGAAAAAACCAAAAAGGTGTCTTTTTCAAAAAGAAAAAAAAATTATCTTTTTTTTTTTTCCAAAAGAAAAAGTAATTGCAAGAAAAAATTCAAATGACAGGTGGGAGCAACGCTGCCCTCACCTTAAACCACAAAAGTTCAGGTAACAGGCGCAGCTGACAGCTTACCCCTTGTCAGCTGTGCTGGGGGGCGTGGCGGAGACGCTGCCGCCAGCCACCAGCGACACAACCAAATAACGCGGCGGCCACAGCTTCTTGGAGGACGAAAAAAATCGTTACTCCTACCTGTATGGCACGAAGCTGCACCGGGCCGGCGGTGTAGGGAGGAAAGGAAGAAGCTTTAACCAGCCTTCTATTTCCGTCCTGTACTTCAGATGGCATGGGATCGGTTCCTTATTCTTCAAAGCGAGAAGAATATGGAACCGATCCCATGCCGATGCCAGAAGTTATACCATTCTGGGGGTCATGCAGGGGTCACGGGTGACGTGACATTGGTCGTTTCCGAATTCGCATACTGTACTACAAGTATACACTGATTTGGGCAAAGTGTAGTAAGTAGTATGCTGTATGTGAACAGAAGGAAATCTGCAGTGTGCGAAAAATACCCGGATGTTTTACTGATTTGGAAAAAGATTCGCAGCATGCTTCAGACCAGCCTACCTCGCTACTATATCCCAGAATGCAATGCGGCCTCGGCCGGGCAGCGCTTTTTTCTTTGATTGTTCAAAACTTTATTGAGAAAACAGCTGCAATCGGACAGTGATGTGACGTGAAGGCAGAAAGGACTAATTGCACCGTGGAGAGGGAGAGGAGGAATATAAATGTAAGTAACTTTAATATATAACCTTTTTAATTCAATTTAGTGTAAGGACAACGATTAAAAATTGTGGGTTTTTAATAGTATGTTAGGTTTTTGTTAGTTATCTTAGCGTGCTTGCTACGTAAATAAAAGTGAACTAAGTGTTATGACAACGTTATATATCGGTATATCGTGGTATTTTCATGAAATAACTACTTTTCGTTGCTGTGTTTTGACAGAGAATTTGTCCGGGAGCTGAAATAAATAGATGCAGAGAGAGGATTTGGACAAGGAGGAGAAGATGGAGAGGGAAGAATTTTGTTAATAATAAAATAAAATGAAATTCAATAGACTGATATGTTCATTTCAATACATTTATTAAAATCCCTTTCCATCCCTTATGTCATTTCATCAATAAATGTGGTTTTACTGCTATTTCAACATTTAAGATAAGATAATCCTTTACTAGTCCCACATCGGGGAAATTTGCAAAAAATGTCCCGACTGGAATCAAACCCGCGTTTGCTGTACGAAAGTCGCCTTCGCATCCGTTGCGCTATAGCTTTGTTTTATCTGCAGATTGTGGTTTTGTCTGAATATAAAGTAAAGCTATCTATTAAAAACATGAAGCTTCACTTTATGTTTAGACAAACTAACGTGACAGCTACGACTGTTAGATTTCATCTATTAAACCAACATTTATTTTCCTAAATGGTTTATTTCAGCCAGCGGTGATGCTCCACGGAGCTGCAGGTTTCTCCCCGGGACGGCGCCGTGGGTTGACCCGGCGATCGCGTCTGTTCTCCGGCCGTGAGCTGCTGATGCGGCCGGACCGGCGGCTCTTTTGATCCCCGGAACATCGGATCAAATTTCTTAACAGGCGTTATTTGGATAAACTGAGCCCAGGGTGGGGATTTAACGGTTACTTTTACTCCTGAAAAGATGTTAAAACGTAATAAAGTGGCATATTAACAGCCCTACAGCTGGAATTACAACAGTTTCTACCAGTGTTTTTCAATCCTGGTCCTCGTGGGCCCTTGTCCTGCATGTTTTAGATGCTACCCTGCTTCAGCACACCGTGATAAAAGTACCTGTGTCATCAACAGAGCTGTGCAGACCTTGGTGACAAGCTAATTAGGACCTTTAATTAGAATCAGGTGTGTTGGTGCAGGGAAACATCTAAAACATGCAGGACAGGGGCCCACGAGGACCAGGATTGAGAAGCACTGTTCTAGTCTGCTTTTAAATCTCATCTTTCGCTGACGTTTTGGTGCGAGATGCATTCTGGGATACACTGTAGCACACTGCTGTGTGAACGGTCTGCTGGAGCAGCGTACTCAATCGTTCATTCAGTAGGCAATATTCAGTGCATACTTTGCAGTATGTAGCATGTAGTGCGGTAGTGTCCGAATTCGGAAACGGCCATTGTTGTTATTTGTACTCGACATGCACATGCACGAGCGGAGATATCCAGTGCTTACAGCACCACCTGGCGGTCAGTAGGGATGAAATAGAACTCCCCTCTATGACCCTACCTCTCAGGACATCACAATACTTAAGAGGTTCTCAGGGCTTAAAGTAAAAAAAATCGTGAGCCTGAACTTTTTTCCGGGTGCGGGGCTCATGCTCTCTGCAATTTGGCAAACAACAAAAATGACCTCATTTGAATGTTATTTTCCTTTTCACTATCAATGCTTTTGATATCAAGTTTCGCTAGTTGTCATTGTGTTTGAGAGGGGTATAAGATGACCTACAATCTAAAATATGAATATTTTAAATTAAAGGTCATAATGTTATAAGGGCAGGTGAAACTCAGGGAGGCTAATTAATTGGTGTCAATATATATATCACTTCCACTTCCGCCTGCCTGTTGCTGCTATAAATTCTTAAACAGGTTTCTTGGCAGAGGCAATCACGATAAACCGCTCAAACAGAATAACAGGAACACTTTGAACACATCAGATCTATAAGAAACCTCAAAATTCATTCTGGATAGCTATACTGATCTGTGTTAGGACTGAAAGGATGTCACATCCTTTGATGTAAATTAATAATTTTAATCTACAGAGGGCTGAATTTAAAACACTGAAAATTAAAGTACATACCCATGATTTGGTATGTATAACACTCTGAGGTTTCTGTAGACCAGGGGTAGGCAATTCCGGTCCTCAGGCCCCCCCCTTGCTTGTTTTAGATGTTACCCTGCTTTCAGCACACCATGATACAAGGAGCTTTGTCATCAACAGAGTTGTACAGACCTCGATGACAAACTAATGAGGACCATTAATTGGAATCAGGTGTGTTGATGCAAGGCAACATCTAAAACATGCAGGACAGGGAGAAAATTGAAAATCCCTGCTGTAGACACTTTCATGACTGTCACACATGCTCAGAGTGAACCTGCTCTCTTCTGGCAATTCTTGTTTTCTATGGCAAATATCAATTTAAATCCACAGTGCCAGGGGCAGTGTTGTGCAAGTTCATATTTCTCATGAACTAGTTCAAAGTTCAGTTCACATAGTTTAAACATGAATAGTTCACGTTCATAGTTCACCATTTTCATTTTGAACTAGTTCAAATTCAGTTAATTTCAATATTTTTAGGTGAGAAGTACAAATCCTAACTGTTCACTGTATACAACATGGGTGTCAGACTCCAGTCCTCGAGGGCCGGTGTCCTGCATGTTTTAGATGTCTCCTTGCATCAACACACCTGATTCAAATTAATGGTCATCACCATCTTATCAAGGTCTGCACAACTGTTGGTTTCACAGCTCCTTTTATCACGTTGTGAGGACCGGAGTCCGACACCCCTGGTATACAATCATGTATTGTCCTAGTGGAATATCATGCTATTTAGAATATGCATGTTCATACTCTGCAAACAAAAGCCACAACCAATTATAGTGTTATGTCTTGCAATCAATTATACGAGACCTCACATTCTATCACACAAAATTGATTTTGAAGTTATTGCAGATAGCACAAAGGATGTGGACAAAGGACATTTTTTGTTTCGTTTTATTCCTTTGTTGCAATATTGTTCTATTGTTCCTCTACAAAAATAATTTATTTAAGACATATCAAAAAAATATTTTAGTGTAACAGAAGGCCATTTTTGTCAAACAGCTTGAGGTACTATTAACTTTTCAGATTACCTCTTACATTAAATGTTAGAAAAAGGGAAAAAGAAATGCCTAAAGTGCTGAAATATTGCTTAGACAGCTTGACAAATGTGCTTTGGTGTCATACTGCATTTCAACAACATAAAAAAATAGTTGGAGTTACCAGAATGGTAGAACTAGGTGTTCATCTGTAATGGGAATGTGAACACTTCCCCAAAACAAACAAATAAAATACATGTGCTCTTATTTTTCTTTTTTTTTTTTATTAATATTTTTGCGACAGAAGAAATATATCATCACAAAATTATAAACATATATGATGTTCACTGTCATCTTACTCTTACTGTGCAGAAATATGGGGCAACAATTACAAAACATCTCTACAGCCATTAACCATTATGCAAAAAAGAGCAATAAGAATAATCCACAATGCTGACTACAAGGAACACACAAACCCATTATTCCTGAAGTCCAAACTACTCAAATTTATGGATATTGTGGGCTATCAAACAGCGCAAATAATGTTCAAAGCAAAAAATTATCTGTTACCAACAAATATACAGAAATTATTTAGTATTCATGAGGGAAGATATGATTTAAGGGGCAAAAGTAATTTTAATGTCACATTAATACGCACAAACAGGAAAGGTTTTTGTGTTTCAGTCAGCGGGGTGAGGCTATGGAACAAGCAGCTATTCTTCCTGGGGTCTTCATATACTCATAAGTGACAATACAGTGTACACACAATACAAACCAAACAGAAGAAATACTAATTCACAGATATATACAGAAACACAAAAATTCACACATACAAAACATATAAATAAGAAAACATACAAGACAAACTCCTACATTGAATCATCACAAATACTTTTTTTTACACTGCAAAGATGCCATGACCCAACAATATGAGTTAAATATTTAATTATTTAATTCATTAATTATTAAATGGCAGCACGGTGGCTTAGTGGTTAGCACTGTTGCTTTGATACGTTATGTTATGTTTTGATACGTTAAAGCAACCTCTAGTAGCATGTCTTGTTGAATAGTTATGAGTTTCTGAACTGAAGGTTAATTTTCTATACAAAAGTCTTGGCATTTTTGTAATAATAACATTTCTTATAAAGACCATCAACAAATACACAAATCTATTTCTTATATCTAGCCAGCAGAGACGGTCATGCATTTTAGCAACATTTGTCCTTCTTCCACATGAAAGAGCAACACGTGCTGCTTTATTCTGAGCCAGTTGCAGCTTTCTTATATTTCCCAATGATGGGTTTGACCAGACAACAGTACAATAATTCATATGTGACAAAACCAAGGCTTGAATTACTTGATTAGTGGTTTGTGTAAGATATTTTTTGCATCTCCTGATCATTGATAAAATATTTCCAATTTTTGTTACTATTCTCTGTATGTGTTTGTCCCATGTTAATGTATTATCAATAATAATCCCCAACAGTTTAACTTCATTAACTTGTTTGATTGTTTCATTATTAATGGTAATGTCGAGCCTTGGATTCGAACGCAATGTGTGGTTTGTTCCAACAATCATCCCAGTGGTCTTCGACACATTGAAAATAAGTTTATTGCTATTAATCCAATCCATAACTAATTTCATTTCCTCTCTTAAATTTGTATTTAAATCACTAATTGTTTCTTCTGTTAAATAAATTGTACTATCATCCGCATACAATGCCATATGTGCTTTATGTAATACCAAGGGGAAATCATTAGTAAAAATAGAAAATAAAAGAGGCCCAAGGCAACTTCCTTGAGGTACTCCATGTTTAACAAACATTATATCTGACTCACTTCCATTAAAATAAACCAATTGCTGTCTCTCGCTCAAATAACTCTTAATTGTTAACAATCCATAAGAAGAAAAACCATAACGTTTTAGTTTTTCTAATATTAACTCATGATCAAGTATATCAAACGCTGCAGAAAAATCAAGAAAAATAGCTCCAATAATTTTCTTTTGTTTGAGATTATTATACCAGTCATCCACCATCTGAGTTAAAGCTGTTGCTGTGGAGTATTTTTCCCTGTATGCGTGCTGGAAATCAGAAAATAAATTATTCTTTGAAAAATAAAACTGAATTTGTTCAAACACAATTCTCTCCATTCAGCACCTGTGGACAAGACATATGTGAGTGGATTATTATCCATGTACACAGTGCATGATGAGTTGATCAAATAGTCCCTGAACTTTTCACATGCTGCCCACTTAAGGGCGAGGAACTCTAGCTTCCCAGAATGAAAATGGTAGTTCCTCTCGAATGTGGTGAGAGCTTGAGATGCGTATGCTATTACACGTAGTTTTTCTTCCTGTTCCTGATACAAAACTGCCCCCAGGCCCAGGTTGTAAGCATCCGTGTGTAAAACAAAAGGTTTGTTAAAATCAGGAAAGGTAAGGATTGGCAGTTCAACTAAGTGGTCCAAAAGTTCCTCAAGTAAGCACTGATGTCTCTCTGTCCATACAATGGGCTGGTTGGATGGTGCTCCATTGTGTTTTCTTTTGAGCGGTCTTGTTCTTTTACCACATTTGTCAGTCTTTTGTACATCAGCAGGGGTTCTCATGAGGTCATAGAGAGGGGCTGCGATTTGAGAGAAATCCCGAATATACTGACAATAATAAAGCCATTTTCACATAGAACGCGGCAACACCGCCGGGGTGGCACAGACTCGGCGCAGAGTCGGTGCAGGTGGGCGCAGAGCCGGCGGCGAGTGGGCGCAAGGTGGCCGCAAGTGGGCGCAGAGTCGGCGGCGAATGGCCGCAGACTCGGCGCAGTGTCGGGGCAGAGTCGGGGCAGAGCAGGGCACGCATGGGTCTCCAACTCCGGTCCTGGAGAGCACCTATCCAGCATGTTTTAGATCTTTCCCTGCTTCAGCACACCATGATACAAGGAGCTGTGTCAGCAACAGAACTGCCCAGACCTTGATGACAAGTTAATGACGACCCTTGATTAGAATCAGGTGTGTTCATGCAGGGAGACACCTAAAGCCGGGCATACACTGTGCGATTGTCGGCTCGTTTTGAGCCGATTTTCCAGTCATGCGACTTTTTTTGATCGGGCCCGATTTCGACCCAATCGTTGCTCGTGCCTCGTGCAGTAAACGTGGGGTAACGACGAGAGATTAACACCTCACGACGAGCTCCCGATCACAAATCGTGAGGTCGCAAGAAAATCAAGCGTGTTTGAAATCCTGGTCGCTCCTCGTGAAGGAATCGCACAGTTGAAGCAGCTACGACCCGATTTGCCTCATCCTTTCCCAGAGAGCATGCGCAATATCTGATGTCACGTCAAAAAACTATTATTTGTAGTTTAAGTGTTGCAAATTCACATTAAAAATCATGTTTTAATAGCAAAAAAAAGACAGCATTTCCACGTACGGTGCGCGTCGCCGCGTACCCTACGCCGTAGGTCTGCGTTGGTGTAACGCGGAACCATAAATCAGCCTTTAGTGTGTGCGTTGTCTGCTGTTCGGAATACTTTTTTTTTTCTCTGTTTCTCATTTTGCTGGGACGTCGGGTCCCTCCGACGAGACACAACTTTTGCTGTATGCAGTCTTTGTTGTGTCTAAAAATGCAGTGCCCACCCAATCAGAATGTGTGTGTTTTGGGGAGTGGTAGCCTAGTGGTTACAGAAGTGGACTGGAGTCTGGAGGACCAGGTTCAAGCCCCCAGAATGCAACCCAGGTCAACCACCCTGGGCCCCTGAGCAAAGCCCTCAACCCCAACCGCTCCCCGGGCGCCGTTCATATGGCAGACCACTGCTCTCTAGTCTCTAGAGATGGGTTAAATGCAGAGACCTTGGAAATTTCCCCTCTGGGGGACTATTAAAGGATTTCTTATCTTATATATATATAAAATAAAATTATAAAAAAATAAAGGATCCCCATAACCTTCTATCGGGTGGGCAGGACGCACGTTTGGGTGGGCACAGCCCACCCCTGCCCCAGAACCGGCCTCGAGTTCCAGTACACAGAGGTCCCACGGGAGGATTATGATCGTATAGTGTGAGCAGACAGGTCGCATCCGAGCATCGGGTCGGACAGTGTGAGACCATAAATCGTGGGCTGTGAACTTTTGAACTCCGGGATCTAGTCGTGCAGTTTGAGATGGGGCTGAATCAAACCATTTAAAATATCTCACAGTGTATGCCCAGCTTAAAACATGCTGGATAGGTCTCTCCATGACCAGGGTTGGAGAACCCTGGCGTACATATTTGTTGCAAGTTGCTTGGCGACCGAAAAAAAGTTTCATAACCATATATTGATAAATGATTCAATTGATCCTGATATGAGGCATGGACATGCTATATTTTATTTTAAATTAACATTTTATTGTTAAAAGAGCAAAAGAATATCACATTTCTACCACTTTTAAACACACCAGGTATGTCCAAATTCTGGGAGATTTCTTTCCACTTTTGTCTCTTTTTATTGATGTCCCGATAGGCCTGCAGTCTCATCCCACAGCTCCTCACACAGACTCACAGCCAAGATCATTCTTTCTTCCATCTTGATCGTCTCTGATCTACGAGCTGCAACTTTTCTTTTCTCCCTCCAGCCCCTTTTCTCCTATTGGACACCGCTGAGATGCCGTCACAGTGCGCACGGTGAAACCGGTAACCCGGCGGCAGCTCTGCGGTGTGCGCCTGTTGCGCGCTCTGCCGCCGCAGCAACCCGGCGGCGTGCGTCCACTTGCGCCCTTTGCCGATGCGCAAACTCAGCGGCGTGCGCCCTGATGCGCGCCACCGACCTCGGCCGCAGACCCTGCACCCTTGCGCGGAGACAGCACATACACAATGAATGGGAAAGCCGGCGGCGGCTGCCGCTGTGCGCCCTCTATGTGAAAATGACTTAACTCAGGAGACCCATGATGGCTCTTAACTCTCCCACAGTGGTTAGTGGCTTGTCTTTCAGAGCTCTGACAGCTATGGTATCAGCAGGGTCAATTTTGCTGCCCTCTGCTGAAATCACCCGCCCAAGATAGCGTACCTCTCGTCGAGTCATCTCACATTATGACGGCTTCAACTTTGTACCATGCTCTCCCTCAGTCGCCTCAGCACATTTCTGACATTTTCAACATGGCTTCCAAATGACTGGCTGAACACAAGGACGTCATTAAGATATGGTATGCAAATGTCACCTCGAATCCCCTCCAGATATTCTTCCATGCATCTCTGGAAGGCAGCTGGTGCATTCATTAGGCCAAAAAGGGATTCAAATCCATTCATATAGGCCCCAGTGCAAAAGCACAAAAGCAGTGAGGGGACGACTTTCTTCTGCCATGAACCCCTGATGGTAGTTTCATTGCGTCATTTTATTAACACAAAATATTTCTCCTTATTCTGCTGGAAATGAATGTTGCTGGAGGAAGCCACAGGTTATTCAGTCTGGATGACACCTCATACAGCAACAAGTGTATAGAGCTGAATGGGTTTTACTGAACCCGACGCCCAGCGCAACAGAACAAAATAAATAAAAAAAAACTCCACTTGCTAAGGTTTGTCCCTGTGCCACTGGTCCAAAGCACCAGTGGTACATAATTTCTGCATAACATTTCATGACACTAAATCACACATAACACATCACCAGTGACTCAAGATGCTTTATTTGTGATTTGTATATTAGTTGTAGAGACTCACAGGGAAGTGACTAAGAGGCTCAAAGAAAAAATGAGGGAAGAAAAAATGAGGGTGATTAAGTCATGTTACAGTTGATGATTCACTGTGTTGGAGTGCAGAAATGTTAGCCCGCATTTATATTATTTGGTTTTGTAAAGAAAATTCAAAAAAAATAAAATTCAAATAACAAAATTATCATGTCTTTATAAAATCATGAACCTAAACCCCTATTATTTAAAGCCTTTAACACCCAAGCCCCAACACATAGTTCTCCTCATCCCACGATCCCACCCTGGACCTTTAATTAGTGGTCAGAACCTCATTGACAAACGTGGGCTTGTCACAGTTTGGAGTTTGTGTCACAGTTTTGTTGTTATTATCAGTTTTGGTAGTTAAGTTACTGTTTTATTTTAAAAACCCTGTGTCCTTGTGTCCTTGACTTCCCTTGTTCCCATCTGCCCTAATTGTGTGCACCTGTGTCTCATCAAGCCCTCTATGTATATCTTGTCTTTCCCTTAGAAATAAAAGGAAATTGCAATGAAATACAAGTTGCAATAAAACAAACTGTCTTTTAAATAACAGAAAAACAAACCACATTTAAAGTGTAATTATTTCAAGTGCAACTGTTTTTATTTATTGTGTAACAGTATTCTTTGCTGTCAGTGTAACAGGATTGTTTTTTTTCCTTTTTCTTTTATTGTGTAGCATATTCAAATATCAATTCATTTTTCAAGAAATGCCTCTCTGAAAAATGTGTTAAAAACACGAACAACTCCCCCGTCAAAGAAGTCCCGTCCAAAACCTGTCCCTTACGCTCAGAGGCGCCAAAATTCACAGGGGGCCCCTCCAACTATTTAATCAAAAATGATATAGTAAACAATCCGACACTAATGAAAAATTTGAAAAAAAAAAAAAAAATCTTTTAAAATGGTGCACATATTAGGGCGGCACGGTGGCTTGGTGGTTAGCACTGTTGCCTCACAGCAAGAAGGTTTCCGGTTCGACTCCCTGGCCCGGCGGGGGTCTATCTGTGTGGAGTTTGCATGTTCTCCCCGTGGTTGCGTGGGTTCCTTCTGGGTACTCCGGCTTCCTCCCACAGTCCAAAAACATGCGTAGTAGGATATTGATGATTCTAAATGGCCTGTAGGTGTGAGTGTGAGTGTGTCTGGTTGTTTGTATCTATGTGGCCCTGCGATGGACTGGTGACCTGTCCAGGATGAACCCCGGCCTCTCACTTTTAATGGGCTGGGATAGACTCCAGCAGACCCTTGTGACCCTGCAAAGGATAAAACGGGTACAGAAAATGGATGGATGGATGGATGGACGGACGGACGGACGGACGGACGGACTGTTTATATAACCACCACTGGCACTCAGCACACAATTATTTCCATAGATGCTTCTGGCCATGATACAGGTCAATAATCCAGGTCATTGTGGAGGCGTCCACATATGAATCATGTTAAACACACTGTTCCTTTGTTACATGAGAAGTCTTACCCCTCGCAAGGACAGGACTCTTTTCTTTTTCGTTTTAATTAGAGTGAATTACGAGCTGTTGGGTTTTACTTTCTCTTCTGGACTGAATTGATGATTTGGTCCTGTAAACCAGTTTATTTGATAATGAAATAAATAACAGTATTCACACACTCATCTATGAATGCATCAGGATCACCTTGTCCCCTCCTCATCCTAGTGGTCCATGGCCAGAAACGTGTCCCCAATGTCTCTTTTCATGTACTGAGCTATATAATTGAGCACTGAATAAAGCTGAGTATGAATAAACTCTAACATAAAGTTGTTTTTTTTACCTGTTTGCTCTAGCTGGCCTCTCTTTTACCTTTGCTGCTGGCGTTTATGTCAAGGGAGGTGTTGGGTCAGCTTCAGCAGATGGTTCCTCCTCTAAAGCAACAAGGTTTGCCAAGTGGCTTGAGCTAAACGTTCACCAGGCAGTGAGACAACATTTGTAATTGGGCCAGTCCAGGCGGCGTCTGGCACTTTGCGGTTACAAACCTGCTGATGGCACGACCAGGCAAACAAAAAGGTTGACTCGATCCAATTCGAGCATGAGGTCAATGAGACTGGATGAAATAATAAACTCCAACAACATTATAAACTCGCCAGGGGGCTGGGAGCTTGAGGGTTCTACACAATACTGTTCATGTTTCATGTTCTTAGCCATTCAACCAATCACCAAACCGTCATCAGTTTATTACTCTGGTTTTTGAAGTCCCACAGGATCTTTGCTCTTTTATTCTCCACCACTCTTGTGGCGCTTTTCCACTAGTACCTACTCAGCGCGACTCAACTCGGCTCGCCTTTGCGCTTCTCCGTTAGGGGTGTTGGCGGGTGGAGGCGTGTCGAGTAGATACTTTTTCTGTAACTACTCTGCCGAGGTTCTAAGAGTCGGCCTCATCTGACGTCATCACACTACAGGCCACCGATTGGTCGGGAGGTTGGAGTCAGACGTCTGAGTCAGGAGGTGGAAATCAGTGAAAGAGCGACTCTGACGGCTTCTTGTTCATTTTATTCAACCAGCAATGGCAGCAAAAGTCTGTTTGGTGATCCAACTCTGAGGTTGAGGTTGTGAGCGACAAACAAAAAAAAGTGTCGCCGCTTGAAGCTTCTCTCACTTTCATTTTTTAACTTGATATCGAACACAAGCCACAGACCCAGCAGCACATCTATCATCTCCTCCAGGTTCTACATCTTTAGTGTTTTTGTCTTCTTTGTTTAGATCACACAATCAAATACGTCACAGCAGCTTCACTCCAACCTCCTACTTCTCATCTGGGTATCGAAAATAAACGAGGGCAAGTCGAGTCGAGACGAGGCGTGTTGAGTCGGGCTGAGTAGGTACTAGTATAAAAGTGCAATTGGAAATATCTTCCATCTGGACTTTGGGACTTCCAAGCCATACTCGGTACCTACCGCAGCGTTAGGAGTGGGCCTGACGGGCCTAGGCCCACCCACCCCTACTATTGGCCCACCCTGATCGACAGACAGATTTTTTCAATTTATTTTTTTTAAATATCCAATTTTTAAATATTGGAATTAACATTTGAATTCAAAATTAAAACAAAAATGTTTCCTTTTATGAAAATAAATCTTGTGAAGTCTGGACCAATCACAATTCACAACCCCCTGTGTGTCAGCAGGTAATGTTTTTCAAGCAGGCTCGTTTTTCCGTCATGTTTTCAGTTCGTTTATTGCCTACAAGCGACACACGGGAGAGGGACACGTAAAGCCTCGCTGACTTATTGCTTGAATTGTGCGAAAATAATCACCCTTTCTGTAGATTATGTGGCTATTTCATTCATTTATCGTCGGGATTTTCAGCTCTACTGTATGTCACTAGTTATTAATTAAAGGCTCATCCAAAATGACGTTGGCCCACCTAGAATAGAAATCCTGGCGCTGCGCCTGCTCAGTACAGATGTTCTTGTGTCCAGCTGCTTGGTTGCTGCGTTACCTGACATGCTGCTGCTCTGTCTTTGCAGAGTTTGCAGCCGGGGTCTCGTCAGCTGTGGGAGACGCTGGCCTCGGTTGCTCTCGTGCTCATTAATGCCTCAGTGCTGTCCTTCAAACCGACCATGTCCTCGCCGCTGACAGGACTTCCAAATGTCAGTCACTTCTTCAGTCTATCTGTCATGGTTAGTCCTCCATACTTACCTGCCTTCAGTACTTTTCCACTCACTTCTCTCCTGCTCACCCCATCATGCCAGCCACACCCACGTTGTCAGTCACTCCATTCACCTGCTCAACCAGCTGCAGCTCTTCAGCAATCAAGCCAGGATAAAAGCTCCACTCTCCTCCACACTTACTGTCAGATTGTTCTTTCTCATCACTTCAATAGTTGTGAGTGTTTGCTGTGCTTACCTGCTTCTGCTGACAATAAAAGTCATTACCAATCTATCTGGTCCAGTTGGTGCTGCTTTTGGGTCCAAAACCTCACCCCTTACACTATCAGTGGTACCAGGCAGCTTTCTTCATGATGGTCCCTCCTCAATCTCTCATCCTTCTGTTGCTTTTCAGCTTCCAGGGAGGAGGAGGACCCCCCACTCGTAGATTTTTTTTTGATTGTGCACTTAGAGAAAAAAGTCGAGTTAAAAAATTGTTTCACTCACAAAAAAAAGGGGCTAAAAAATTCACCACGCCAGGAAGGGTGAAGGCAATCGGGTTGGCCGGCCCTGCAGATGAAGTGTCCCTTATTTATTTTTCAGGGAGTTGGCAACCCTACCTACATCTTACATAAACAGAGAGAGAGAGAGAGAGAGAGGGTGGAGGGTCCTGCGGGCGTTGATGTTTCCATAATGAATAAAGTTGTTAACAGGGCGTTGGAAATGTCCTGTTGTTGAGAAGGACGTTGAAAATGAAACATTTTTGATTATGTTAGTTAAAAACTTAGTGTCATTATTTTGTCTGTATTCTACGGAAGAGTATTAGGGCCAGGCAGGAGAAAAATACAAATATTTTAGAGCAGGAAGATTTTTTTTTCATTAAGCACTTCAAGAAAAAAAGTCAATTTCGAGAAAAAAGTTGAAATGTCGAGATTAATGTTGAAGTACAATTTCGAGAAAAAAGTCAAAATGTTGAGAAAAAAGTCAAAATTTCGTGAATAAAGTTGAAATGTCCACACTCTCACCTTCCTCAATGGAGGCATGTCAGTCGGGTTGAGGAGATCCTCGAAGTATTCGTTCCACCGTCCGACGATGTCCCCAGTCGAGGTCAACAGCTCTCCACCCGCACCGTAAATGGTGCTGGCATAGTACTGCTTCTCCCTTCCGCCAGAATCTCCTCGAGGCCGACTGAAAGTCTTCCTCCATGGCCTCACCGAACTCCTCCCAGACCCCAGTTTTTGCCTCAAGGACTGCCCGAGCTGCGGCTCGCCTGGCCTGCCGGTACCTATCTACTGCGTCAGGAGTCCCACAGGCCAACATAGCCCGGTAGGACTCCTTCAGTCTGACGGCATCCTTTACTTCCGGTGTCCACCACTAGGATTGCCGCCACGACAGGCACCGGAGGCCTTGCGTCCACAACTTTGAGCTGCCGTCGACAATGGAAGCAGACCCAGGCAGCCCTGGTGTCACGTGCACTGATGGACACCCTTATTCTTGAACATGGTGTTTGTTATGGACAGCACAGAAGTCCAACAACAAAGCACCATTCGGGTTCAGATCGGGGAGGCCGTTCCTCCCAATCACGTCTCTCCAGGTATCACTGTCATTGCCCCTGTGAGCGCTGAAGTCCCCCAGTAGAACAATGGAGTCCCCAGTTGGAGCACCATCAAGTACCCCTCCCAGGTACTCCAAGAAGGCCAGGTACTCCGCACTGCTGTTTGGCCCGTAGGCACAAACAACAGTGAGAGACCTTTTCCCGACCCGAAGGCGCAGGGAAGCGACCCTCTCGTTCACCGGGGTAAACTCCAACACATGGCGACTGAGCTGAGGGGCTATAAACAAGCCCACACCAGCTCGCCGCCTCTCACCCTGGGCAACGGGGTCCGACCCCCTGACCCGCCTGCTACGTCCCAGGACTGACCCCCTGACCCGCCTGCTACGCCCCGAGACCGACCCCCCGACCCGCCTGCTACGCCCTGAGACCGACCCCCGGATCCGCCTGCTACGCCCCGAGACCGACCTCTTGACCTGCCTGCCACGTCCCGAGGGCGACCCCCCCGAACTGTCTCGCCAGTCCGCCCGGCCCCGAGGGCGACCCCCCCGAACAGTCTCGCCGGTCGATCCGGCCTCGAGGGGGACCCCCCCGAACTGTCTCACCGGTGTGCCCGGTCCCGAGGACGGCCCCCGGAACCTTGACCATGTGTTCACCTGGTTTTTGGAACTCCTGCCTCCTGCTCTCCTGCGTTTGGGTCCTCAACAAACCGTAATCATGACAATTCTGGGAAATTTTCTCTGGCCTTCCGTCGGCAAGTCAGCATCTGAAATCCCTCGCTCTGAAGGGCTAGATTCATACCCCCTACCCATCTTTAAGCCCACTACCCCTGTATGAAAAAGAGTAATTGGGACACCACTACCATAGGCGGCAGGTGACTGAAATATTTGGTGAAGCTATATATAGGGAGGAATCCTCAAAATAGGGAGGAATCCTCAAAATTTTCGCTCAAAATTTTGAGTTTTTTTTTCACCCAAAACAGTTGCGTAACAATGATTTGAGCATAATTTGACCAATATCTGCAGTACAGCGACATCGCGCCAGTCACCAGGATGAATTGAATCGACTCATCATGACATAAAATAAGTAGGCCTACCTATACTGCGCGCACTAACAAACAGGGCACACAGGGCGCTGTCCATGGTTCTCAATTGATACATATATATGCATGCCACCCACTGAGCTATTACAGCGAGCCAAAGTCATTTGTTCAGTAAGGCATATAAACACATATTTGTCTTACCTTTAATGAAGCAATATGCAACGTTTCGTCTTCGCATCATAGGCGTCAACAATGTCCTCTGGGTTGATTTTCTCAGTGACATCACTTTCGATGTGAAGCAGGCTAAGATTTGTCTCTCCTGGAGCATAGTAATTCTCAGCCAGGTTCTGATCCGTTTCATGGCTGAGAATGAGCATTCGCATGTTGCTGTGCCGACAGGTATGCACAGTGCCAGACGAAAAGTTTCTCATAATTAGGGTAATGTCCAGACATTAGTACACTTCGGATGTCCTCAATCGATCCTTTATTGTTTTGCATTGATACCATTGTCAATTCAGTCCGTGCGAGTCTTGGGTTGATTTTGATCAAATTTGCATACTGGCTGATCAGGTTCTCTGCACCTCAAAATCACACTTGAATACAGCATCAACACTTTTTGAAATGGCCATTGACTGTGGGGAAAAATCTACTTCGACACTCGCCCAGAAGTGTTTCCAAAGCAGGATAGAATAGCTGACGGGCCCATTTCTGTTTCATGGTTTGGGTGGTTGCTGTGCTGCTTTCTATGCACTCTCTTTGGCCGAGAGTGCTCGTCGTGACAACGCTATGTGCCAGTGCAGCGGGCAGTTTGACGGGGCGCTTGCGTGCAGGAAGACTTGCAGAATGCTTCTATTTCGATCCATATGCCATCCCAAGTTTGGCTGTTGTTTCTTATGTTTCCAAAAGTTTTAATCATCGTTTCCAGGACACTTGCGGCTTTAGATAATGTTGTGTCTGCCCCCTTGTGAGCGACATGAACCGTGCTGAGCAAATTATTAAAAATAATCAGACTCACACAAAAGTCTGTGCTTGTCACACTTTTCAGCAGACCAGGGGCCTCATCTATAAAGCTTGCTTGCGCAGAAAAAGCGCCTGAAAGTTGCGGAAGCCACCATCTACGCAAAGCCTCGGATCTAAAAAGAAAAAACTAACCGAAAAATCTGCGGATCCCTACGGCAACCCTCACCCTCCCGTAAGAATCTACTTAAGACATGGGGAACTGGCGACGCAGGCTGTGAGGTGGTGAAATGCAGCCAGATACATGTCATACTCCCAGTGACTGCGTCCACGTGCACTCAACAACCACTTTAAAACGCGAAGATTGGCAATAACACGAATGTGGACTGCATGTAAACATAGTCAATGTCATCACATATCAGACTTACACATCCATTTACACCCAAGCCGGCACCATCATAGATCCATGTGTTCCACGAGTAAGCCATTACGCAGGCATTTGCAGGATGTACATATATCAAACTCCCATCCTCAAATGAGTGGTTAATAGCAGCGGTCTAATCATCTAATGATCAATCGTGACAATCAGTCTAATTGCTGTGTAAGAATATAAAATGCACGGTGACAGCCGTACGTAATGCTGCACAATGTATGCGCTGGCACTACTCGAGGACCACGGAAATGGTTGGATCAGGATGGAGAGACAGTTCAGAGATCATGCAGATTTCCTGGCCCATGATGATGACTGGTTAATAAGCCGATTTAGGCTTCCGGCTTAGCTGTACATGGGGTGAGACGTGATTAGCGGAGCTCCTGCAGAGTTAATTTTAATTCAACATTTATAGGCACTTTTTGCATCACTCCCACGGCTTTGGTTTTAACTAAATTATTTTCAACGCGGTTACTTCGACAACTTACCACGGAAATGCCTCCAAAGTCCTTCAAAGCGGGGAATAACCCTCCAGCTAACCCGCGGCCTGCTGCTCATGCTGTCTCCTCGCCCCGCGGTGTTTCCCCTCCTCCGGAGAGCACCTGCGCTGCGCAGGTTCCAGCTGCGGAGTTCAGCCGGCTTAAAACCGAACTCCTCTCCGCTCTCCGCAATGATGTTGCAGCTATATTTCGGTCAGAGCTTCAGGCAGCACTTACCGATAATTTAACGTCCATTAAGTCCGAGCTGCTTTCTCTTAAAGCCGATCTTTCTGGCAGTATTTCCTCCATGAAGGCGGACGTCGCGGGTCTCGCGACCACGGTCGCTGGGATGGAGCTGTCCGTCTCAAGCTGCTCAGACGACATCGTTGCTCTCCAGAAAAAAGTGGATCACTTGTCGAAAGAATATGTGAGGCTGGAGGACAGATGCGAGGATTTGGAGTCAAGGTCTCGTCGGCAGAACGTACGGATTATTGGCGTCCCGGAGGAGGATCCTGACTCTTCATCTGCAGCCGGTGTTTCCAGGCTATTGGCGGAAGCCTTCTCCCTCGACGCAGAGCCGGTGGTTGACAGAGCCCACCGCACCCTCATGCCGAGACCGAAGCCCGGGGAGCGGCCCCGCGCAATAGTGGCAAGGCTCCATTATTACACCGACTGCGCTGACATCCTGAGAAAGGCGAGAGAGCGGCAGCAGATCAAAGTCCGGGGTATGAGCATCTCCGTGTTCCCGGACCACACAGCCAAGACAGCGCGGGCGCGCGCTGCCTTTAATGACGTGCGCCGTCAGCTGCGGGAGATTGAAGGAGTCCGGTATGGATTGCTGTACCCCGCCCGGCTGCGTGTAACCCATGACGGCCAGCAACGTGACTTCACGTCGCCAGATGAAGCCCTGGCATTCATCAGGAAAATAAAAAAAGTGACTACCAGCTAGTTTTCTGGGACGACTTATCCAGCTTGATGTCCGTGCGGGACTCTGGCCCGGGGTGAGTGACTGAGTCAATTCAGAAAATGGGACTTTATGTCGTAATTTTTTATTTTTTATTTTTTATTTTTTATTTATAAATTTTTTTTTTCTTTTCTCTTCTAACTATCAATGGGAACAACACTGTTTTAAATTGATGGCCTAATCATTTCTCTGGTATGATGCCTTGATAAGAAAATATGCACGCACCCCTGTCTTTGCTTAAATTGTGTGCATGTGTGTGCGTGTCTGTGTGGGTGTGTGAGTGCATATATGTATATATTATTGTTCTATAGGCCAAAGATCTCCCTAATTTACGTTTGTTGTTACCCTGACAAGACAGCGATCGTCAGAATGGCTTAGATTGATGGTTTCATATGCCTCATATTTTATTTTTTTTTTTTTTTAAGGTTTTAACTCTGCAGGAGCTAATTTTGTTTTTGTTTTTGTATTTAGCTTTATAGTCGAAAGCATCTCTTTTCGAGAATGGCTTCCTTTGAAGCCAGCACGGCTGTTTCCATCGTTTGGGGATGGGATCATCTAATGTGCGCTGGGTGGGTGGGCGGGGGTTATGGGATGTTGGCTTTTTGTCTCTGTAGGTATGTATATATATATATATATATATATATATATATATATATATATATATATATTTTGTTTGTTTTGGTTTTCCCTTTTACCTCTTTTCCTTATATCTCCTCTGGTGGTGGGTGAGTCGGTCTTATTTTCTCTCAGAGAATGCCTATGAACGATCGTAATCTGCGCAAGCCTGATACTGGATCAAACATTACGTTCACTAGCTGGAATGTGAAAGGTGTGAATAATCCAATTAAGCGATCAAAGATTTTTTCACATTTGAAACGCTTGGACACTGACATAGCTTTCCTTCAGGAAACTCATTTGCGAAATAAAGATCATTTCAGACTCAAACGAGCTTGGGTGGGTGATATTTTTCATTCAAATTTTGATTCTAGGTCTAGAGGAGTAGCAATTTTGATCAACAAAAGAGTCAATTTCTCCGTCTCCAGGACAATATCCGATAAGAATGGTAGATATCTTATTGTTGCGGGCACTCTATACTGTAACCCTGTATTGTTGGTGAATATATATGCCCCTAATTTTGATGACCCCAATTTTACGGATAGGCTGTTTGGCAACCTCCCTTTCTTAAATACGCATATTACAATACTGGGCGGTGATCTGAATTGTGTTATTAATCCTTCTTTGGACCGTTCGAATCCTCGTACTTTGACTCAATCCTCTATGTCAAAATCTATTACCGATTTTACAGTCAAGAACGGGCTTGTTGATCCGTGGAGGGTCTCACATCCTGGAGATAAGGAATTCTCTTTTTTTTCACAAGTACATCAGTCATATTCACGTATTGACTATTTTTTTGTTGATGGCTCTCTTCTCCCCAAAGTTACTTCTGTCGTATACCACCCAATTGTTATTTCGGATCACGCCCCTCTAACTTTGAATATAACATGGTCTGAGCGCCCCCGTTTTTCTTCTCCCTGGAGGTTTAATCCATTGCTTTTATCCGACGATGCATTTAATGTCTCTATATCTGCTTCAATAGATGATTTCATTGCATTAAACAAAACAAATTCTACCAGTTTTTCGCTAGTATGGGAATCACTCAAAGCATATTTGCGAGGACAGATTATTTCTTATTCAGCATACGCCAGTAAAATCCGCAGGGCTAAATTACAGGAGCTCACATCTAAAATTCAGGACACAGACAGACTAAACTCAGTTAACCCGAGTCCGAGTTTACTGAAACAACGGCTTGATTTGCAGTCAAAATTCGATCTTATAGCGACAGCTGATTCTGAACGGCTCCTATTACGCGCTCATGCCAACTATTATGAACACGGCGATAAACCAAGCAGGTTATTGGCTCACCAATTAAAAAGGCAAGCAACGTCGAGACTGATTCCCAGCATTAGAGATTCTAATGGCACACTTACCACCGATCCAATCGCCATCAACACAATTTTTAAATCATACTACTCCTCTCTCTATGAGTCAGAATCTCCACTTGACACAGCAGAAATGACCTCCTTTCTTGATAATATCACTGTCCCTACTATTAATTTGGATGTGGCTAATGGCCTCGATGCTCCTTTCAGCTTGCAAGAAATTGCCGCCGCCATTGAAGCTATGCAAAGCAACAAGGCCCCTGGTCCCGATGGGTTCGGAGCTGAGTTTTTCAAAAAATTCAAAGACAAATTAGCCCCCCTTTTACTTTCAATGTACAATGAGTCCCTTGATCATGGCTCATTGCCTCCCTCTTTAATGCAGGCGTCTATTGCCCTCCTTTTGAAGAAGGACAAGGACCCTGAATCATGCACTTCTTATAGGCCCTTGTCCTTACTGAATGTAGATGTCAAAATTTTAGCCAAAGCACTAGCAATTCGTCTTGATAAGATCCTTCCTAGCATCATATCTGAGGAGCAGAATGGTTTCATCAAGGGACGCCAGCTCTTCTATAATGTTCGTACACTTCTTAATGTGATTCTCTCTAAAGATTCTTCTCCACTCCCTGAAGTTGTTATCGCAATTGATGCTGAGAAAGCTTTTGATCATGTCGAATTTAACTATCTTTTTGCAACACTTCATAAATTCGGATTTGAACACAGGCTTATATCGTGGATTAGACTTCTTTACACTTCCCCTCAGGCCAGCATTCACACCAATGACAACTACTCCACTTATTTTACATTATCACGTGGCACGAGACAGGGCTGCCCTCTCTCCCCTTTGCTATTCGCTCTATCCGTCGAACCACTTTCAATTGCTTTAAGAACTCTTCCTCTATTTCGCGGAGTCTCTAGGTCCAATGTGGAACTTAAATTGTCACTTTATGCAGACGACCTCCTTTTATATGTATCTGACCCTTTAACCAGCATCGCACCAATATTATCTCTGTTGAAGAATTATGGATCCTTCTCCGGCTATAAGGTCAATCTTCACAAGTGTGAATGCTTCCCCATAAACTCCTCTGCTTTACAACTCAAACAATCTGATATCCCCTTTAAACTCAGCCCGTCGGGCTTTAGATACTTAGGGATTAATGTGACCCGCACTCTGCCCTCTCTTTTCACCGCTAATTTTTCCTCACTGGTAACTCGAGTGAAGGCGGACTTACAGAGGTGGAACTCCCTACCATTGTCACTGATAGGAAGAATTAACACAGTGAAAATGACTGTATTGCCTAAATTTCTTTTTTTGTTCCAATGCACTCCTTTATTTCTACCAAAATCTTTTTTTAAATCACTTGACCAAATTGTTTCCAACTTTTTATGGGCTGGTAAGACACCCAGAGTGAGGTATTCGCTTCTCCAAAAATTTAAATTTAATGGGGGTCTAGCACTACCAAACTTTATGCTTTACTATTGGTCAGCGCATATTCACAAACTAATTTATTGGCTTCAGTCTCCTGAGTTATTATGGTGCAGATTGGAGGCTCAGTCACTCTCTTCATCCTCTGTAACGGCCCTACTCTCCTCCTCTTTACCATTGAATCCCTCTAAGTTTACAAATAGCCCTGTGGTGCTTTCCTCCCTTAAGATTTGGTCACAGTTTAGGCGCCACTTTAAATTTGCTTCTCCATCCATCTATACACCTGTTACTAAGAATCATCTGTTCCCTCCATCACTAATAGACACCACTTTTATGATTTGGTACAACCGGGGCATTAAGCACTTCAGGGATCTATATAAGGATGGTATCTTTTCCACATTTTCAGATCTGAGGTCAAAGTTCAATTTGCCTGCCTCCCATTTGTTTCGCTACTTCCAGCTTCGACACTGCGCCTCTGCTCTGTTTCCATGCTTCCCTTCCCTTCCTGCTTACCAACCGTGGGATGATCTTCTAACAATGAAACTCAGTCAAAAGTCTCTGATATCTAAGATATATGCACTGTGTATGACATTTGATGATCATTCTGTAGATAAAGCTCGGGAGGGTTGGGGACGAGAGTTGGGCCTTGACTTCACAGGGGAGCTGTGGGATAAAGCTATCCGTAGCATACGATCTAGCACGCCTTGCGCTAGATTTGAACTTATTCAATTTAAGGTGCTGCATAGAGCCCACCTATCAAAATCCCGATTATCGGAAATATATCCGAATGTTGCAGACCTATGCGACAGATGCCAGGGTTCTCCATGCAATTTAAGTCATATGTTTTTCTCCTGTCCTAGGTGACAGAAATTTTGGAGTGATTATTCTGTGATCATGTCTAAAGTTCTAGGTAAAAAAGTTGTTATGGCCCCTCTCTTAGCAATATTCGGACTCACTGTTGACTCCTCACATATCAGCCCCACACAGTCAGAAGTATTGGCTTTCACATCCCTTTTAGCAAGACGTCGTATCTTACTTCTATGGAAATCCCCCAAGTCCCTGTCTATTTCTATTTGGCTTAGTGATGTTATGTTTTTTCTTAAATTGGAGAAGGTGAGATACTCTTTAAAAGGCAACGCAGCTAAATTCGTTCGCAAATGGCAATCTTTCATAGACCACTTTACCGCGTTGAAGACTCTACCCACTGACTGACCCCCCCCCTCCCTTAATTTTCTTTTCATCTCCTTAATTTGTTTTTTTTTATGTTTTATTTATTTCCAGTTAATGGGATATCACTTATGGGCATCTACATTCACCACTGCATTTGTTTTTTGTATGCATTTTTGCTCATACATTACTTTCCTCCTTTGATCATTTCTTGCTCATCTGTTTATTTATTATTTAACGCTACAGAGACTCTGTTCCTTAGTTAGGTTTTGTGTGTTTTAAAAAAAAAAAAAAAAAAAAAAGGAGACAATGTATAATGCGTGTGTCTGACTACAGATTTCCATGTTTTCATTGTATGTTGTTTCCTATAAAAAGATCAATAAAAAAAAAATAAAAAAAAATAAGCCGATTTAGATTCCCAAGAGCAGTGGATCTATGTGCTGAATTGGGACCAGCTTTAGAGAGACCGACCCGCCGGAATCGCGCCATCCCGGTGCACCTGCAGGTGCTGACGACTCTCGGTTTCCTGGCAACCGGCTCGTACCAGCGGGAATTAGCCGACAGGTATGTGATTAAAAATAATGTTACATGTCCTGCCTAAAGCCCCATTTGAGGTACGATTATAATAACTAAATGCTGTCTTCAGGTCTCGGATATCACAGCCGTCGCTGAGCGCAATAATGCCATCCGTAATGGATGGCATTCTAAAAATGAGCAGTGGATACATCGGGTTTCCCTACACTGTGGGTGAACAGGCAAACATTAAAAGGCAATTTGCAGCAATGGCAGGTTTCCCAAATGTGATCGTTGCCATTGACTGCACTCATATTGCTATAAGGCAGGGGCCGGTGTCCTGCGTGTTTTAGATGTGTCCCTTTTTTATCAAACCGTGATACAAGGAGCTTGGTCATCAACAGAACTATCCAGACTTTGATGACAAGGTGGTGACGACCGTTAATTAGAATCAGGTGTGTTGATGCAGGGAAACAACTAAAACATGCAGGACACCGGCCCTCGAGGACCGACTTTTGACACCCCTGCTATAAGGGCTCCAACCGAAAATGAATTTGTCTATGTGAACCGTAAAAATGTGCACACCATCAATGTACAAGTTATTTGTGAGACGAACATGGTTCTGACGAACATAGTGGCACGGTGGCCTGGCTCGACACATGACGCATTCATCCTGACGCACAGCAGTGTAGGGAGAAGACTGCAGGCCGGCGCTGGGCGTGATGGCTGGCTCCTTGGTAAGTACACCATGATTGTAGAGATTCCTACTAAGGTCTGACTCATAATGCTCTCATGTTATACATTTCAGGTGACAGTGGCTACCCCCTGAGGCGATGGCTCCTCACCCCATTTACGAACCCGCAGAGCGAGGAGGAGGTGTGCTACAACATCACCCATGCGCGCGAGCGCTCCGTTGTGGAGCGAGCCATCGGCCTCCTCAAATGTAGGTGGAGGTGTCTGGATCGCTCGGGGGGCATGCTATTGTACCACCCTGCAAAGGTGTGCAAAATCATCCGGGTCGTGTGCTGTGCTGCACAACATGGCACTAAAAAATGCCATTCCACTGCCACCTGACCTCCCTCCCCCACAGCACCAGGACCCCGACACAGCCACCACCTCGACATGAGGAACACCAGCAGGGCGCAAGGCTCTTGCAGCGGATCATGCAGCAGATAACAAGACGAGTATGTTACATTTATTGCACATGTTTTTTTATTGAACCGGCAATGTCGGACATTATGTCACACATGGTGGTCATCACCACACGAATTTGGTCGGCAGCTAATTTTTCACATCGTTAACAGCGCTGAGCATGTCCCTCTGTGTTTGCAGCACAGTGTCAGTCAGGACGCGGCCACTGGCAGGAACGCCATGCGCTCTGCTGCTGGTGCTGGTGCTGGGGACAGCTAAGCCTGCAGCCGCGGTGCCAGACAACGACGTGCCCGGAACCTCCTCGTCGTCCGACGCTTCCAAGTGGAGGATGACTGAGGACAGAACAGAAAGTTCAATGTGCCTTAACTTGTTATAAGTTATTTTAATAAACTGATAAAACTGTACTTACCGCTGTCCTCTGTGGTCTCCGCCAAGTCGGCGTCTCCGTCCTTCTCCGACACTATACCACACACGCTGGCTGTTCCAATTATGAAGGCTATTCTGGTGTCCAGCGGTGTCGGCTCGGGTGTGCCCTGGCCTCCACCTGTCGCAGACACTCTCTGACGGTGCCGGGCCACTCTCCTCTTGGCCTCCACCTTCAAGTCAGACCACTTCTTTTTTAGTTCTGCCACTGATCTTTCAGTGGCATTCACGGCGTTTACTGCGGCAGCGACGTGTTGCCACTCACTTGCTTTCCTTTTATTTGTGATACCGTTACTGTAACCACCAAATAATGTAGTTTTCCTGGCCTCCACCTCATCTACGAGCACCTCGATCTCAGTCTCCACAAAATTCCGCTTTCTGCTCTTCCCCGCCATGGTTTATGAGTGTAAAACGCCGTTATTCGGATGATTTATATGCAAATTTAGTCGACACAGGTGCTTTGCATTTACCATTCTTGGTGGAAAATGGGGGGGGGGGCGTTACTGTATACGTAGAGCCTACGGCGTATGGTGCGCGTCGCCGCCTACCCTACACCGTAGGCTCTGCGTTGGTGTGACGTGGAACCATAAATCAGCCCTGAGCAGCTCTGAGGGGAGGAGGGGGAGCGGCTCCCGTCCCGTCTTCGCATCGCTTTCGCACAGACAGTCTTGAGGATTTGCAATCACAGGCTGAGCCTACAGTTTTTAAACTGTAAATTGGGGGTGACAAATACATGATTTTGAAAAGTGGGGGGGGACATGTCCCCCCTGTCCCCAGTGGTAATTGCGTCGTGGCACTAACGGGCAGCAACGGCGTGCTGCCACTCACTCGCTTTATTTTATTGTATACTATTTATATACTTATTCTAACTTTTACTGTGACCACCAAATAATGTGGTTTTCCTGTCCTCCACATCATCTACAACATCTAGATCTAAGTCTCCGTGAAAGTCAGTGTCACGGTGGCTGGACACCCTGTCATTAATTCTGACGCCAAACAGGCTGCAGGAAGCCACTGCGCATGCTCAGTAGGCTCATCCATATGCATTTATGGTAAAAAAGTGGGCGTGTAGAGGGCGGGATCTGAGGCGGATTCAGCTGCGCAACCTTCCAGCTGGACTGTGATTCATGAAGCGAACATTGCGTGCAAGATTACGTGCACATGGTGTTATTGATCCGGATTTTTTTTTGCGCCCGGCATTTTCGGCTTTTGGGTGTACGTGCAATTTTAGTATGACTCCTACGCAGTCCATTTTAAATGAGGCCCCAGATGCTTGGGTGTGCCGTCGATAAGGTGGTACAGACAACTCAGACAAAGTGGAGGTCAGGGCTTTCATTCCATCTTTTACAGCTGACACGTTTTTCCATCTGCAAGCCCATCTTGTGTCGCTCAGCGCTGTTAGATCTGCTTTAACACCAAGATCTTTCTGGGCCTGCTGATATGCGAGATGTGTTCCTGGCTGTGCGAAGAAGGTGTACAGACTCTCGAGGGTGTCAAAAAATCCTTTCGCAGTGCGATTGACTTTGCACGCATCTACCAAAACTAAGTTTAATTTGTGAGCCATGCAGTGGATGTAGATGGCAGATGGGTGATCCTGGCGCAGTTTTGTCTGTACACCGTTAACATGGCCCGACATGACCGCCGCCCCATCATAACCCTGAGCAACAATGGGTAAGCTGTACAGTCCACACTCCTCCAGAAAGTGCTTAATATGACCATAAATTGCATTTGCATCTTGTTCTTCAGAGCAATTCACAAATCCTAGAAATCGCTCTTTTATTTCCAGTCCATCATCAGCAAATCTCACACACAGTCATTTGCTCCTGTTTAAAGGAATGTGCTTCATCCACAAGAACGGTGTAAAATCTATTTCCCTCAACACTGCGAATGATTTGGCATTTCACACTTTTAGATGCTATTTCCAACAGCTCGTTTTGAGTGTCGTGGCTAGTAAGATTGAAGTAGCTATTCAGCCTAGCCCTGAACGCCTCATCATGCTTTTCATAAAATTTGCACAGCTCTAAAAAGTTTCTACGGTTTGATGAGGTCTGGCTCTCATCATGCCCTTGTAGAGCAAGACCTTGTTTGCCAAAATAAAGCAGCATCTCCACAACTGTGGTGGCGTATTCCCTGTTGTTTTTAACAGTTTCCCTGTGAGAGTTACTCAGCTGTGCAGGCACAGAACCAGTGTTTTTAGATGTCAAATAAGACTGCCCATGTTCCATACACTGCTGATGGGAAGCACAGTCAGTGTGTTTCTGTAACTTGCTCAAAACATTTCTCCAATCCCTTACACCATTTCTCACGAAAGCCAGATCCTTATAGCCTCTGTTGCACTGAAAATGCCTGCATGGGAAACAGAACACAGCGTCTGCGTCTTTGCTGTATTCTACAAAGCTGTACTTTTTAAATACTTCTGAGTTAAAGGAACGGTTTTGTTTCCCAAAAATTGTTTTGGGATATTCTGGCAGGATTGGCTGAGAGGGGCCACTGTCTTTTCCCCCTAAATCACTCGGTGCAGCAGGATTACCGGCAGTGCAGTCTCCTCCTCCTCCCGGGTCATCGCTGCTCATATGGCCGGCTGCACCATCAGGTGAGCCGGTGTTAGACACTGGGGGGGTCGCTGAACGTATATCCATCTTGGTCTTGACTTGGAGCTTTGTGTTGTGTTTTGAAAGGAGCGCTGCTGGCTGTGCATTTGTAATTGGCGGGCAAAAATGCGGATGTTTACGACAACATAATGCATTGCGGTTCTGATCACCTGAGCGGTCCGCAGACCAGGGGGTGTGACTGGCTACTTCTCATTTTTTTTAACCAAAGCCTTGCTGAATTATCACCGCATTGTCACTAGGGGAGTTGAAGCAACAACACACAATCAATATTGCAGCTTTTTATTAATGTTGCGCACATATTATATCATTTTTGCAAAATACCTGGCATTGTATTTGGGGATGCATAGCCTTCCCTAGCCTTCATTACCCGCCGCCCCTGACCACTACCCTCAAGGGAACAGGCAAAATATAGGGGTAGGGCTAAAAAGTAGGGCGAGGGGGGTGTATTACTGGCCCTATGTCTCTTGGCTGGCCTGGGAACGCCTCTGACTCCCCTCGGAAGAGCTGGAGGAAGTGCTGGGGTGAAGGAAGTCAGGGCATCTCTGCTGAAACTGCTGTCCCCGCGACCAGGTTCCGGATAAGCGGCGGAAAATGGATGGATGGAAGTTGAAATGTTGAGAAAAAGGGTGAAATTTCAACTTTATTCGCGAAATTTCGATTTTATTCTTGAAATTGTATTTCAACATTAATCACATTTTGACTTTTTTCTCGAACTGCACAATAAAAAAAATATTCCCCTCTCAAATATTTTTTCTGCTGCATGGCCCTAAAACTTTTCAGTGGTATTCTCATTTCATTCTCATGAGAAACACACTCCTCTTTTGGTCAACAGAGGGACTGGCATCACGGGGACCTCTCCTCCTCCTCCTCCTCCTCCTCCTCCTCCTCCTCCTCCTCCTCCTCCTCCTCCTCCTCCTCCTCCTCCTCCTCACTTTATTCCAGCCCAGCAGAAGTTCTCTCCTTCTGTTTTCTGCCCGACATGAGCGCGGACTGCGGCAGCTTCCACAACACGGACGGCGTGTTGGTGGCCGGCTTCTCCTGCCCCAAACCGGGCAGTAACCCGTCCTCCGTGTACTGCTGCGGCTTTAACGACGTCAAGTACTGCTGCGATGATCCCAACAGCTTCTTCCCTTACGAGTACGGATACATGTGGTGGCTGAGGTGAGTTCTGCAGGGTTTCTAAAGGAGCTGCTGTTCCCGTGGTGGAAGTTTAATCAAGATTCTCTCATGCCGAGCGGGGAAAATCCGTGATTGTCATGTGCATTCACTCAAAACTATTTAAAAATAAGTATAAACAAACACTCTTGGCCAGCTACAAAGGACTGGACAGCTAATTTTATTATTATTTTTAGACAGGATTTTATTTAGTTAGAATATAATGTGGGTTTTATTTATATTCATTCATATTAAAGTTACATTTTCTGAATTCTTTAGATTGCATTGATTAATGGATTATGAGTATTCTTATGGAATTGAATTTTGTATGAATGTGTCTGTATTTGTGCGTGTGCGTGTTTGTATGTGTGAATGTATGTGTGTGTAAATGGATGTGTACAAATATGTATAGGTGTGTGTGTGTGTGTGTGTGTGTGTGTGTGTGTGTGTGTGTGTGTGTGTGTGTGTGTATATATGTATATATATATATATATATATATATATATATATATATATATATATATATATATATATATATATGTAATTGTATATATATGTAATAAGAGGGGGCTGAACTTGATAAGCTTTGCTTCCTTCAGCTCCTTCTCGAACTTGCACTTCATTGTAATGTGCTATTTTTTTATATTATTATATATACCGTTTGTTTTATGCTTGTGCATGTTTGAGACAAATCAAAATCAAATCAAAAGTCATCAGCTGAGAATTTGTTAATTTGCATGCTTGGCTGCAGTGGAAGGGGGTTTTCTTTTATATTTTTCCCACTGATTTATCTTCAACCTGATTTATTTTTATATTTATCATAAAAATGTTTTATCAGCCTGATAATCGACACACACTTGTGGATTTTTTCTTTATTATTAATATCATTATTATTTTTATGGCTGTGGGTTGTTATGCTTTCATACTGTAACATTGGAAAGTTTCACTAATGGAATGATTACGTCCAAAAAGGGTCATAACTGTTATTATAAGGTCAAAATGATCAGTCTACATTATTCAAATGTTGTTTTTTCTCTTAATTTTTTCTTTTAAATTCATTGAATGTCTCACCTGTTGCTCTTTACTGCATCAGTTATGTTTCCAGACTGATCCTCTCCTCTGCTCTCCTCCCAGTATTGGTGCCTTGGTGGGTCTATCTATTGCCGCTGTCGTCCTCCTTGCCTTCCTCATCGCTGTGTGTGTCCTTTGCTACCTCTTCATTGTCACTAAACCCAATCACCTTGACAACGGCCTACCCCTTAGAGCGCAAGGTCAGGATGTGCCCATGTTGGTTCTCATAAATAGAGCACAGAATAAAAACAAGTTTAACTGCATGTTTTTCGTTTTGAATGTTTTTTATCATGAAATCTGTGCATTTTTTTCCCATTATAATCCATGTGAAAGAACGAAGAAAGTGGATTTTTAATGGGATCATTAAAAATGAGTGAGTTGCTGGATCCTATCCCAAAAGAAAAATCAATAGAGAACAAAAAACACTTTTAAAGTTGGATGCTTGTCACGGCATCACAATTACAAAATCTGCCCTCAAAGGGCAAAATCTTTGCAGTAATTCCTTCACTGCAAGTGTTGCCTGAAGCACATTTTACCACACTGCCAAACCAGACATGCTTTTTTCCTACTTCTGTCACCTTGGTTTTGTTTTTATTCACTGTGATCAGACACCTAGGCCATAACCGGGACCAGTTCATGTGTTAATCTCGGCCTAAATTGAATTGGAAACATAAAGTTGGAAGTGTAGCGGCCTAAGTGGCTTGGATGAAGTCTTCAGAGATCCCCATAAAGGCTTTGAAGTGTTGTCTGTTGCCTGGCAACAACTGAGTTGATGATGTCACCTGCAATGCAAGTACATACTGTTAATTCTTTTTTTTTATAAAGAAAAAACAATCTAAAGTAAACACACTTATTGAGGGTTTGCATTGACGTCACATTCCCACTGGACCACGTCCCCTTACTCACACTGAGTGGCAAAAACAGCTGCAACTAGTGGAGAAGACGGGATAACAGACGATTATCAGCTTAAATTAAAGTCAGTTGGACTTGACAGTGACCCGTACAGTTACCCCAAGAACCAGTGGTCCATGGACATTAATATTTGGTACAGTTACCAAGAACCAGTGGTCCATGGACATTAATATTTGGTACAGTTACCCCAAGAACCAGTGGTCCATGGACATTAATATTTGGTACAGTTACCCCAAGAACCAGTGGTCCATGGACATTAATATTTGGTACAGTTACCAAGAACCAGTGGTCCATGGACATTAATATTTGGTACAGTTACCAAGAACCAGTGGTCCATGGACATTAATATTTGGTACAGTTACCAAGAACCAGTGGTCCATGGACATTAATATTTGGCCACAAATCCAGTTTCCTGATATTTATATGTACTTAATTTCTACGCCGGGGGAAATACACGAAGCAAAGCTTGAAGGCTTACAAAAGTCTTGACGCTTGGTCCGACTTCAAGACAGGATTTGTTGTAGAAATTAAAGTGATGAGGACACCGAACTTTATGATTGGACCGTTTAACGTTAGCGACCCAAAAATCCAACATTACCTGATACAAAATGGGAACCGCAAATCCACGTTTCGGTGCCTGGAATCCAGTTGTTTCTGTGAATTGCAGCGATCCATTTGTCTCTCTTAAGCTTATTTTTCGGCAGTCTGTAAAACGATAACTCTGATTTCTTGCTAAATCTATGAGTACAGTCGATCGCACAACAGCTTTCCCATTTTAGATGTTTTCCAGTTGCTCAAACTGAAGGTTTACGCTGACACTCAGTCTTTCTGTCACTCAGTCTTTCTGAGGGTGCTTTCACACCTGTGGCCCGTTTGTTTTGTTCCGATTCAGGGGCTGAACCGATACAGTTGTTCCGTTTCTCGTTCGTGGGGTTTGTGTTCACAAGGCAAACGTCTGTACCGTTTCAAAGCTGTTAACAAATTCCATGCGTGAACCAGCTGCTCTCTGATTGGTCAAATGAACGCGGAAGGAGTTTCCTCTTCCGCACCCCGGGATAAACGACACGCCCCTTTCAGCGCAGCGCAGACCGCAGCCGTTGGCTTTGGCTGATTTATGGTTCCGCGTTACACCAACGCAGAGCCTACGGCATAGAGTACGGCGTAGGCTTTGCGTCGATTTAACGCGGAACCATAAATCAGGCTTTACCCATTCATTTATGTGCGCTCGGCGCAGAGCGGAGCTCAGCAGCGGACGAGAGGGCGCCTGCTGCAGCCGGGTTTGCGGCGCTGCGCAAACCCGGCCCGAATTGAACATTGTTTAATTTCAAACAATGTTTAATTTGTGCCGTGCTGGGAAGACATCTCGCACGTCCAATAGGAGAGGAGTTGGTGGAGGTTGCACCGACTCTTCTCCTTGCGCCGCGGCCGCACACACACAATGAATGAATGGAGTTGTCTCGGTTGCTGTGTGGATTATGTTCTCACTCCAAATAAAAAAAATGAACCGTTTCAGGTCTCGATTGGAATCGGGCCGAGACCACCTCTCCTAGGCGATCTCGGATCGCTGTCATGGTTTGGTTGGTAAAGGACCCAAGTGCAGGAGACAGAGGGAGGCTGGAGTCAGGAGTTCTCAAAAACAAAAGGGTTTTAATCCAAAAAGGTAAAGCAAAGCGCTGCAGAGCAGGATAAATACAAAAACAGGATCAGGACCAAAACACGAGGAGACATGGAGGAGAGAACAGTACGGACCGACAGGGAACCAAGGAATGACAAGACAAGATATACTGAGGGGATAACGAGACAAGACGAGACACAGGTGCGGACACAATCAGGGCAGATGGGACACAGGCGGGGCAAGACAGAACTGAAACTAAAACTGGGAGGAAGTGTCAAAACCCTGACAGTACCCCCCCCTCAAGGGACAGATCCCAGATGTCCCCAGAGTCCTAACCCAGGGTGGGCGGAGGGGGCCTGGAGGAGGGCCCAAGCCACACACGGCCAAAGTTCCGGGGGCCGACCTCGGGACCGGGCAGACCAGCGAGACAGCTCGGGGGGGCGTCCCCGAGGCCTAGGCCTGGGTCTTGGCGGGGGGCGTGACGAGGATTCTTGGTGTGGCTCGGGGACTTGACAGGGCTCGGGAACCTGACGGGGCTCTGGGACCGCCTCAGGAACCGAGGGCTGCGGGACCGCCTCAGGAACCGAGGGCTGCGGGACCGCCTCAGGAACAGAGGGCTGCGGGACCGCCTCAGGAACAGAGGGCTGCGGGACCGCCTCAGGAACAGAGGGCTGCGGGACCGCCTCAGGAACAGAGGGCTGCGGGACCGCCTCAGGAACAGAGGGCTGCGGGACCGCCTCAGGAACAGAGGGCTGCGGGACCGCCTCAGGAACAGAGGGCTGCGGGACCGCCTCAGGAACAGAGGGCTGCGGGACCGCCTCAGGAACAGAGGGCTGCGGGACCGCCTCAGGAACAGAGGGCTGCGGGACCGCCTCAGGAACAGAGGGCTGCGGGACCGCCTCAGGAACAGAGGGCTGCGGGACCGCCTCAGGAACAGAGGGCTGCGGGACCGCCTCAGGAACAGAGGACTGCGGGACCGCCTCAGGAACAGAGGACTGCGGGACCGCCTCAGGAACAGAGGACTGCGGGACCACCTCAGGAACAGAGGGCTGCGGGGCCGCCTCAGGAACAGAGGGCTGCGGTACCGCCTCAGGAACAGAGGGCTGCGGGACCGCCTCAGGAACAGAGGGCTGCGGGACCGCCTCAGGAACAGAGGGCTGCGGGACCGCCTCAGGATCCGGAGTCGGGGCTGACAGGAGGCGGGGAGCCGGAACAGGGGCAGACAGGATGCGGGGAGCCGGAACAGGGGCAGACAGGATGCGGGGGGCCGGAACCGGGGCAGACAGGATGCGGGGCGCCGGAACCGGGGCAGACAGGATGCGGGGCGCCGGAACCGGGGCAGACAGGATGCGGGGCGCCGGAACCGGGGCAGACAGGATGCGGGGCGCCGGAACAGGAGCAGACAGGATGCGGGGCGCCGGAACAGGAGCAGACAGGATGCGGGGCGCCGGAACAGGAGCAGACAGGATGCGGGGGGCCGGAACAGGAGCAGACAGGATGCGGGGGGCCGGCGTCGGGGGGCAGAGGATCCCCGGAGCTGCCCGAGTGGGGACCCGGGTCCGTGGCGCTGGCTGCGGGGGTACCCGGGTCCGAGGTGCCGGCTGCGGGGGTACCCGGGTCCGAGGTGCCGGCTGCGGGGGTACCCGGGTCCGAGGTGCCGGCTGCGGGGGTACCCGGGTCCGGGGCGCTGGCCCCCCCTCAAGGGACAGATCCCAGATGTCCCCACAGTCCACATCCAGGGCGGGCTGGGGGGGAACACGGGTCCTCGGAGCTGGCTGAGGGGGGGCACGGGTCCTTGGAGCTGGCTGAGGGGGGGCACGGGTCCTAGGAGCTGGCTGAGGGGGGGCACGGGTCCTCGGAGCTGGCTGAGGGGGGGCACGGGTCCTCGGAGCTGGCTGAGGGGGGGCACGGGTCCTCGGAGCTGGCTGAGGGGGGTCCGGGACCACCACAGGAACGTGGAGAGGTGCGTCCGGGACCACCACAGGAACGTGGAGAGGTGCGTCCGGGACCACCACAGGAACGTGGAGAGGTGCGTCCGGAACCACCACTGGGGCCAGAACAGGGGGCGATGCGTCCAGGACCACCGCTGGAGCAGGACCAGGGAGCGATGCGTCCAGGACCACCGCTGGAGCAGGAACAGGGAGCGATGCGTCCAGGACCACCGCTGGAGCAGGAACAGGCTGGGGCTGGCGCTGACGCCGTCGCTTCCCCTGGGGCTGAGAACCCCTGGGCCCGCCTCGAGCCAGGCGTGTTCCCCAGAAGGGGGAAGCAGGCTGGGATGCGTCCAGGACCACCTCGGGAACAGGAAGAGGTGCGTCCAGGGCCCCCACCGGAACAGGCTGGGGCTGGCGCTGACGCCGTCGCTTCCCCTGGGCCTGCAGGCTCCTGGGCCCACCCAGAGCCAGGCGTGTTCCCCAAAAGGGGTTCCAATACTCCTCCTGGCGCAAAAACTCCATAAAAGTGAGGTAGTCTCCCGCTGGGTCCATATGGTCGGTCCGTTCTGTCATGGTTTGGTTGGTAAAGGACCCAAGTGCAGGAGACAGAGGGAGGCTGGAGTCAGGAGTTCTCAAAAACAAAAGGGTTTTAATCCAAAAAGGTAAAGCAAAGCGCTGCAGAGCAGGATAAATACAAAAACAGGATCAGGACCAAAACACGAGGAGACATGGAGGAGAGAACAGTACGGACCGACAGGGAACCAAGGAATGACAAGACAAGATATACTGAGGGGATAACGAGACAAGACGAGACACAGGTGCGGACACAATCAGGGCAGATGGGACACAGGCGGGGCAAGACAGAACTGAAACTAAAACTGGGAGGAAGTGTCAAAACCCTGACAATCGCTTGTTTTGTACCGTTTCAGAGCGCGATTGCTGTGTTCACATATACCAAAACGTTCCGATCTTTAGGGGGAAACGTTCCCTGTATCGGAACAACTGCTTGAAACGGTACAGGTGTGAAAGCACCCTGACACTCAGTGGACGTAACCTGCTGTGAAGTTCCATCTGTAACGTCATGCGCACTCCCTCTATTGTCATTCTGTCCCCAAAAAAGGGGGGCATATATTAAGCAGTACCAGATAATTAGCAGCTCTTGAACTCATATTGATGATTCAGTTTCTCCTGGCTAAGCCCAACTTTATAAAACCTGCGTCTCCTTTCCTGTACGCAATACAGCAAGACATAATACCCAAAAAGACCCCAAAAATTATTTAAATTATTTTAAAAATTATTCAGATTATGTTTAGATCTAACCAAATTTAAGTTATCTTTTGCATGACTGTGCCAATAAATGTGTCTTTTTTTAGTTTTTTCTTTTGGCTTGTAAAAGTTGTACTGTACACACTCAACAGGTATTTGAGATGCGAAGACTTTGAGAAAGGAGATATAAAGGATAGAATTGGTGATTTTGTCTGTGGCCTTTTCAGGAGGAGGTTCCGGCGAGGGACCGAGCGATGTGACGACGAGCAGCATCTCCGGCCCGCAGGGATTCAGAAAACATTTGATGAACAGGAAAGTGGACTCGGCTAATGAAACATCAGACCCTGACCGCCTTTTCCAGAAGTGTTTCCCAGCTGCAGTGACTGGTGTGACAGTGGAAAGCTCCTCATAGTCCACTAACCAAACTTCTTGTTCAAGAATAGAAGTGACGGAGCACCGGTCAAGAATCTGGAGCTTTGTGGAAAGGAGTCTTCTTGGTTGAGAGGAATAGTCACTTGTAATGGATGAAATTAAAAGAAAATAACCAAACTCCAACAAGATTCTTACTGACTTAAGCCTGAATTATGGTTCTGCGTCAAACCAACGCAGAGCACACGCCGTCACCGTGACGCCGTCGTGAACCCTTCGGACTTCTCCGTCACTCCATTTCTCCGCGGTGCAGTACCCCCCGTGACCGCTAGTTAGCGATCTTTTCCTGAATGGTTTATCCGACTTTTTCTGGTCACAGTGAATCAAATAGATAAGGACAACTATTGTGCAAAAAAACAAAACAAAAAAAATCCCACATACACGAAGAAAAGAGCGCTGAAAGTTCACGACTGCTTCAAACCGGTAACCGGAAATGCGTTGCTACCAAGCGAACCAATCACAGCCCTCTCGTCTGTGCTTGGTCTGAGTCGCCTCGACGCGTAGTTACAATTTTCGGGAGTCAGTGACGGCGTCAGTGACGGTGTGTGGTGCGCGTCGATGCGTACCACACGCCGTAGGCACAGCGTCGTTTTGACCATAACTCAAGTTTTAGGCCCCGTTTCCACATAGCAAAAACTGTGGTGTTTTCATGCGTTTTGGCCGTTCGTTTACACGAAAACGAAGCTCAAAGTCACCAAAAACGATCATTTCTGAAAACTCCGGCCAAAGTGGAGATTTGCAAAAACTCAGTTTTCACGTTTGCTTGTAAACGGAGAGAAATGGACATTTAGGCTTCAGAACGTCACATTATGCAACAGAAACGTCACCAGCATCATGTGTGTGACCTGTGTTTACAATTAGTTTGGCCACCGTCAATATTTTCTTGTATTTTACCTGTTTTATATTCTAAAGTCACACTTAAAAGTAACTCCACTTCTCTGTCACTCCAAACGAAAGACTCTCGTTCATCTTGGAAGTAACTGGAAGTTCCTCGTGTCATTTGTTGATGTTTTTTCCAGGATTCTGATTGGCTAGCATGACTTTATCTTCTCGTTACACTACCCCCTGTAGGTTTGGCTGCTCATAGCACCTTAACAGATATTTATGCAGGTTCCTGGAAATTATGGTATTTTTCAAAACGTAGATGGGGAAATATCCGTTTTTGTAAATACCCGGGTATGTGGAAATGTGGCCTTACTGTAGATATATTTATTTAAACAAAATAATCTTTAAGGCATATTTTGTGGAAGGCAGTGTCACAAACCTATTTCCACAAACGGGAATTTCACTAAAATGCAATTTTAGTGTATATATGTCCCTTACTCGATAATTAAAAAATATATTTAGATACATCATGTAAATACTAGCAATGTCCCGATCTGATCACATGACTTTTGAATGATCAGGATCTGCTGAATATGGTCACTTTTTCTTCATTTTGATTTCATTTAATTCCAAGTATCTGATTGGATCTCATTAGTGGGTGATACTCAAAACCAATTGACTCAGACACGGACATCTCTGATAATAAATATTAAGGACAACAGTGGAGCAGGCTGAAGACACTAAGAAGACGGCGATACTTTTGCGACAGTGACACAATAAACAAGTCTCTTTGTGAAAAAACGTTTTCACGTCAGAATGTGTCGTCTCACGGCTTTCTGTGACCTGCTGCCTTGAGTACAACCACACAGCTGCCCCAATGCACCAGATTATTTACCTACATTCAGTGTTGGGGTAGTTACTCAAAAAAGTAATCTATTACATATTACTAATTACTTTTTAAAAAAGTAATCCCTTACACTACTTAGTTACTGGTTGCTGAAAGTAACTGGTAACATTACTAGTTACATTACTTTTGGATTACTCCGCAATATCACCTGAGCTGCACCATAACTCGATTGCCAATGAACAACATATACAGGACTGTCTCAGAAAATTAGAATATTGTGATTTTCTGTAATGCAATTACAAAAACAAAAATGTCATACATTCTGGATTCATTACAAATCAACTGAAATATTGCAAGCCTTTTATTATTTTAATATTGCTGATCATGGTTTACAGCTTAAGAAAACTCAAATATCCTATCTAAAAAAATTAGAATATTCTGGGAATCTTAATCTTAAAATGTAAACCATAATAATAACGTTCATAGAACATCTCTGCTGCAGTGCCCAGATCACCACCAGAAGTCCCGTAAAATCCCGTAAGATCACGTCAAATCCCATCAAATCCCGTAAAATCACGTTAAAGGCTGATTTATGGTTCTGCGTTACACCAACGCAGAACTTACGGCGTAGGCTCTGCGTTGATTTAACGCGGATCCATAAATCAGCCTTAAATCGTTATAAATTATAAAGTGTTGCGCAACGCGTGAAGACGCATGAAAGGCATGTTTGATTTTCTTTTCTGTTCTCCCGTTCTACATGTAGCTGAAAAGCTTAAAGTAACTAAAGTAACTAAAGTATTTTTTTGTCTTAGAGTAACTATAACGGGATTACCCAAATTACAACTGTAACGCGTTACATTACTGCGTTACTGGTGAATGTAATCTCGTTACAGTAACGCGTTACTTTGTAACGCGTTACACCCAACACTGCTTACATTGCAGAAGGTTTGTTATACATTTTTTGATATGAACAAAGTAAATTATAAAAACATATTAAATGTGAAAAAAATAAATAAAATGTTTGCACTCACCGAATCGGCCATTGTGGGTTAAAGCTTTTAACTGTTAACAGTCCTGGGTGGGACTCTATTGATCTGCATAGCACGGCCGTGGGTCAAACTAGTAAGTATCCATATCCAATCAGGGCAGATGGGAACAAGGGAAGTCAAGACAGAACGGACACGGGTTTCAAAATAAAACAAGAACTGAAACCAAACCGTGACACTGCTGTCTCAGTGACATGATCTGCTTCATCCAGCGGAGCAGTTGTGGCCTTGTTTTTCTAAATGTATTCATGTTATGTTGTATATATTTCATTACGTTAGTTTTCTGATGCATTCCATGAATGTGTGCAGTGATTTATTTAACACCGTTCTTGAAAGAATATAAATAATATTGCCATGAAACCTGATTATTGTGCACTGATGCTGCAACTTCAGAGATCAAATGACATCCAGCTGCAATCAGTCATAGTGGGAAGGAGATATGTAAACCGTGGTGAGAAGAGTTATGTGGATTACTTTTCATTTAGCCTTCATTAGATCAGCTGGTCTATGGGTTCATTCATTTACTTTCTTTCAACTGTCAATGTTTAATAGGTTTGTTCCTTTCCTTTTGTTTTATCAGCTTAAGCACAGTTTGTCTCTCTAGTAAGAAAGTTATGCAAAGCTGAAGTCACATCCTGAGAGCTATGCATCCTATCCTGTAAGATAGACTTTACTGCATAACTTTGACCTTTTACCTTTTTTTCTTTGTGGTGTAAAACTTGCAGTTAGCCAAATAAAAAGTGTTTGTGTTGACACCATGGATGTATTAAATAACTGGATAGGAGATGGATAGGAAAATGGCCGCCCATTCATTTCAATGTAATTTGCTCACTCAGCGCATACGCCGAAAAAGTTCCTGACTTCCGGGTTTACTTCCGCGTTATGCGGCCCATAGAGCATGCGCAGTTGAGTCACCTCCCATGATGCTCTGGGGCCTCCCATCATGCCCCGGGGCAATGACGCAAATATTAATATAATATGTATTAATATAATTTATTAATTAATGTATATTATTACATGTATAGTATTACATATATTATTAATGTATTAATATAATATAATTACATAATATATATTAATATAATACATCCGTGGAATGCACGGACACGGCTGTGACGTCAGCCGTGACGTCACGCCCAGAAAGAGATTTTTCTTTGAATTTTCTGGACGTTATAAAACATTTTTGACGGATATAAAGTCCATGACTTAAAAATATAGAATACAAAGATTAGTAATTGCCGGTGATTACAGCTGGAGGTTCCTGTGAACAGTTTTAGAGGCTTCTCTTTTACTATTGCGGTCTATGGAAAAAAAGCTTTCTGGGCCACATGGGATTTTTTTTTGCAGTACCGCGGCTGGACACTGGAAAAAATCGGCGTGCCTTCTGAGTGCGAGACTGGTGTCAACCAGCCCCCGGGTCTGTTGAACTTGTTGAATTACTTGGGGGGGTTTTGTTGATTTTTTTGGTGGAAAATTAATTTAAATACATTTAAAATGAACATTTCATTTCCAAACCTTTTTGAAGTTATAATAAACATAGTTATTCATATTCAGCCAGGACCTTAACACAATGACAATTGCATTTAACTGTAATAATGCAGAAACGTATAAAAGAGATACATCAAATATGAACTCTGATGTCAGAACTGGGGGTTTTACTACATGTATCCAAGTCACATCCTGAGAGCTATGCATTCTATCCTGTAAGATAGACTTTACTGCATAACCTTTACCTATTACCTTTTTTCTTTGTGGTGTAAAACTTGCAGTTAGCCAAGTTGGAGTTCGATGGTGATTAGATCATATTTTATAACATTTTAATGCAAAAAAGTAATTTCTAAGACAATAATAATAATAATTTTTCTGCTACTTTATTAGTTTCTCTCTGTGTCAGAGAGACTTACACTTTCATAGCTTGAAATAGTTTCTGGTTTAGATTTTTTTTTTATCTTTTATTTCCAAAGAGTCTTGGAAAGTCGCTCGGGGCATCAAAGATGAAGAACTTGTTTGGAGGATTCAGTCACAGCGACAGCAGCTACATTCATATTATCTTGTCCACTTTTGATTTCATCAGTGAAATATCAAAAACTGAAACAGATCCACACCATCGGTCAGAATTATAGCTGGTTATGTGGAGCTGCTGTGAAGGAGAAAATGCACCTTCTTTTTTGTTTTAATATTTTTATTAGGGTGTAAGGCACATTAGAACAGGAATACAAAAAAAAAAGATATACCTCCTAGGATGTTTTTTTTTTGATTGAAGAACAGAACAAAAAAATCCACACAAAATAATGACAAATAAATTTAAATTATATTAAAGGTGACCTATTATGGCATTTAATGTATATTTTAAACAGGCCTTGAATGTCTTAAAAACAATCTAAAGCTTGTTTTTTCTACATAAATCATAAATCCAGCCTGTGGGCCCTGTCACTAGTTTTACCGCTTCTAACCTCTTTTTCTGCGCCTCATTTTTAGGGAAGGGGGGGGTATGATAATGAGGCTCTGCGCTGATTGGCTCCCTGAATGACGTGTAGCAGGGAAGGAGCATAAACCTCGCTCCGCCAGAGCAGCCCGAGCCTGTAAATTATCACAACACTGAATTTTCACAAATGGAAACTTTATTGTTAAAAAAATAAAATATGAGTTGTATATAAATAACATTTATGCACTATTTCAGCCGGATCTACCCGGTGGATGCTGAACGCTGGCCCTGGAGCCACGCCGGGCGCCCGGGAGCAGCGCTGCTAGAGCAGCGCGCATCACCGCGGCTTTAACGGGGGAATCTGACCGGTTCCGACCGGCCGGGACCGCAGGAACCGGCCTGTACTGGTAGCAGGGACTCCCGGGGACCGACCAGCGGAATTTCAGCCGGATCTGCCCGGCGGATGCTGCGCGACGGGCGCTGCAACCCCACGGCGGGCGCACAGATCGGCTCCGGAGCATATCCGCGGCGCATCGCCCGTTACCGGTGATCAAACCGACAGATTTGCCTGAAAATCTCGGAGGGTGAAGCTGGTCCAGCCTGGGACAGACCCCCGAGGACCCAGCTCCCAAACCACCCGGGAACCTGGATGATTTAACCCGGATCCGCTCCGCCGCGGCGCCGCGTCCGACTGGCTGAAGGAAGGACCGCTCCAGCAGCGGAGAGAGCTGGTTGTGGGCGTGGTTTCAGCAGCGGAGGCTGAACCTATGGAAATCTGCTCCCGTCGTTACGTAACGACGGGAGCAGATTCTAAACGGCTCAAAAAAAAACCACGTGACACTGGGGGACTCTGTCCGGCGGGGGTCAGAGAGCTTGCAGAAATTCATGGTATTTTGTCTCCCCTGTGCTGGCAGGGTGAGGGGAGACCACTTTATATATGTTAAAACAAGAAAAAATGTGTTTTTCATAATAGGTCCCCTTTAAGTAATATTTAATTATTAAAGCTACACAGTATAAATTAAAAAATAGATGAATAAAAAGGGGGAGAAAAAAAAGAAAACAAAAAAAACCCAAGGCAAAAAAAAATAAATCCAAAAACAAAGGAAAAGTAAATAAATAGATAAAAAGGAGGAAGAAAGACAGGAATGAGAGAAGAGAGGGGGGGGGATCCGTCAATCAGGAGGCAGGGACTGGAGAGAGTGGAAGAATGCAAGAAAGGGAAGCCACTTATTATAAAATTTGTTACAACTACCCTTCAGTGAATATCTAATCTTTTCCAGCTTCAGAAAAAACATGGTGTCGTTGAGCCACTGGGTACTAGAGGAGCCTTAGTCTTCCAGTGGAGAAGAAGGTGGCGTCTTGCCAGTAAGGAAGTAAAAGCCAAAATGTCTATTTGGTTTGAAGTAAACCGGCCATGGTCCTCTGGGAGCCCGAATATGGCAACATGGGGGGAGACTTTTATATTCACCGAGAGTATTTTTGACATGGTGTCAAAATAATTCCACCAAAAGCGAGAAAGTAGTGGGCAAGAGTAAAACATATGGGTTAAATTGCAGGACGAGGCATGACATTTGTCGCATTCGTCAGTGACACTGGGATAGATTTGTGAGAGTCGAGCTTTAGAAAAGTGGACTCTAAACAGTACTTTAAACTGTATAAGTGTAAGGCGAGCGCAGGATGAACTTGTGTAAATTTTTTTAAGAGCAGTGTCCCACCAGTCATCCTCCAAGTTTAGATCCAGTTCATCTTCCCAGACAGCCCTAACTTTAATAACTGGAGAGAGATCGAAAGACAGAAGGTCATCGTAAACCTTAGAGATCAGTGATTTTTGAAGTGGATCATGGTTTAAAAGCACCTCGTAGAGTCGGCGGAGAGGACGGAAAAACTGGAAACAAAGCTTTAGCGCAGTGTCTAATTTGAAAGTATCAAAAGAGATGAGAAGGTGGGAGATTAAATTCACCTGAGAGATCTGTAAAGCTGCGAAAGATACCATCCTTGTAAAGATCTTCAAAACTTTTCAGCCTTTATTATGCCAAAATGCACCCTCTTTAACTGACCTGAGAAAGAGCTGAGCGGACCCTCGGGTGAACAACAACAAGTCAGCAGAATCTCAGACTTAGTTTGGGCAGAAACCTGCAAACTTCAGTGTACTCAAGTGAAAACGAATAAACTGACGTTTCTCCACAACAATGCAAAAGACCAATAATATCCCATGGAAGACGATTATTTCTAGTTATTATTCGTAAATGTGGGTCTACAAGTTACTGAGCTATCAGTATACACAGTTTTTCAAACACTGCTTCTGCATTAAGTTTGAATTTTTCTTAGATAAATAAACAATATTATGTTAGTTTTCAATCAAGGGTAGGACTGAATAATAATAATTATTATATATTAGCAAGCTTGGCAGCCGCATGCTTACAACAAACATACAGCGCACTGTACACACCATTGATTACATACAGGACACCCATGCATGACTACTTACATGCCACGCCCACTCCCCCGTGCCAGCAGTGCCTCCCTCCCTCGGTGAATCACTCCCCCTACAGGCCCCTGCTGTCACTACATCCCTTGCCGTCTGCTGTCGGTTGCCCAATTGATACCATTATAACTGTCAGACCCCTCCGTTTCCATGTGACTTTCAAAGAGCCACGCCCCCCTCCCCATAGTGTACTCTCTCCCCTGACCAAAGCAGCTGCATATACACCACTCACCTGTCTCAAACTCTGTCTTCTCAATATCAGATCACTAACCAATAAGGCCCTTCTCATCTCTGATCTCATCACCGACAAAACTCTGGACATTCTCTGCCTCACAGAAACGTGGCAACAGCCGAATGATTTCACCCAGTTAAATGCAACCACCCCACCTGGCTTTTCCTTTTTTAGTAAACCCCGCGCCACTGGGAGGGGGGGGGGCCTGGCTCTCATCTACCGTAAAAACACAAAAGTCACTGCTCTCACTGTCCCCCAACACTCCTCCTTTGAATGCCTAGCCGTAAAACTCTCTGGACCCAAACCCATCATCATTGTCACCATCTACAGACCACCAAAACCCTCCGCTGTTTTCCTTACTGAATTTTCATCACTGTTAACATCTGTATGCACAATGTCCCCTACTGTTATCCTCCATGGCGACTTCAACATTCATATTGACGACCCATCCTGCACCCTGGCAAAAGACTTCACATCACTCCTGAACTGCCTTGGTATCACACAACACGTCAACCTACCAACACATAACAAAGGTCACATTCTCGATTTAATCTGCTGCACAGACATAACTCCCGCCAACCTCACTATCATGGACTTCCCCATCTCGGACCACAAAGCCATACTTTATGACATCCATACCCAACTGCACAAAATCAAAGAACAACGGATCATCTCCTTCAGGAACATCAAACACATCAACCCCACAGATCTCTCTACCCTTATCAGCTCCTTCCCCAATCCCCCCTCATCCTCCTCCCCTGCTGACCTGGTAAACCATTACAACAACTGTCTCTCCTCCTCCCTCACTGCCCTGGCTCCACTGAAAACCCGCTCAGTTTCATTTACCCACTCTGCCCCCTGGTTCACCCCTGACCTCCACCAGCTCAAAACCACAGGCCGTCGACTGGAGCGACTCTACAAAAAGACCAGACTCACTGTGCACAACCAAATGTACTCCGACCACCTCCACCACTACAAAAATGCACTTAATACTGCCAAATCATCATATTACTCCAACCTCATTAACTCTGCCACAGGAAACAATAGAGTCCTTTTCTCAACTGTCAACCACTTACTTCAGCCTCCAAAAACCCTCCCTCCAGACATCTCCACTGACCAGTGCACCGCCTTCCTGGACTTCTTCAGCTCCAAAATAAACATCATTCACCATCAACTGGCCTCAACACGCACTCCCACAAATGACCCACCCTGGATAACTACCACCAACCAACCTCTCTCCAGCTCTCTCACCAATTTCACTCCGGTATCAGAACACACCATCTCAGAACTCATTCGTAAAGCCAAAACCACCACCTGTCAGCTCGATCCCCTCCCCACCCTGCTTGTCAAAGCATGTCTGCCATCCATTTCCCCCATGATTACTGAAATAATTAACTCTTCCCTCACCACTGGAACTGTTCCCCCAATCCTCAAACTAGCTGCCATCACACCCACCTTAAAAAAACCCGGTGCAGACCCATCCGACCTCAATCATTACAGGCCCATCTCCAACCTTCCCTTCATCTCCAAAACTCTGGAAAGGGTGGTTGCAGCACAATTACAGTCCCACCTCAATTCAAATAACCTCCACGAACCCTTCCAATCCGGTTTCCGTCCCAATCACAGCACTGAAACAGCCATGGTTAAAATCACCAACGACCTCCTCCGTGCAGCTGACTCCGGCCTACTCACCATCCTCATCCTCCTGGACCTCAGCGCAGCTTTCGACACCATTTCTCACCCAATACTCCTGGACCGCCTGGCTGGCATTGGGATCACTGGTGTTGCCCTCTCCTGGCTTTCATCATACCTCACTGACCGTCAACAGTTTGTCCAACTACGGAACCATAAATCTGGGTGCACGGGTGTCACAATGGGTGTCCCCCAGGGGTCAGTATTGGGTCCACTTCTCTTCACCATCTACCTCCTACCCCTAGGTTCAATTCTCCGTCACCATAGGGTCCATTTTCACACTTACGCCGATGACACCCAGATATATATCTCCTCCAACCCCACCGCTGCCATTCCTCCCACTTCCCTCACCACCTGCCTACACGACATCAATACCTGGATGAGCAATAACTTTTTAAAACTCAACGGCAATAAAACTGAGGCTCTTCTCATCGGCTCCAAATCCACCCTCACCAAGTCACAACCCTCTCCCGCCCTTCCCATCATCATCGACGGCTTTCCGGTACCCTTTTCCCCCCACGTCAAGAGCCTCGGCGTCATTTTGGACAGCACACTTTCATTTGCACCTCACATCCATAACATCACCCGGACTGCCTTCTTCCACCTCCGCAACATCTCCAGACTCCGTCCAGCACTGTCCCAATCCAGCACAGAAATCCTGGTCCACTCATTCATCACATCCCGTATTGATTACTGCAACGCCCTCCTCACTGGCCTCCCAACCAAACTCACCGACAAACTGCAACTCATACAGAACTCGGCCGCCCGGATCATCACCCGCACCAAGTCATCTGATCACATCACCCCCGTCCTCATCCAACTCCACTGGCTCCCAGTCCAATACCGTATCATTTACAAAAACCTCCTCCTCACCCACAAAGCCCTTCACAACCTAGCCCCCACTTACCTCTGTGACCTATTGCAAGATTACACCCCCTCCCGCACCCTCCGCTCAACCTCTGCTGGACTCCTTTCCACTCCCACCTCACACCTTAACAGTATGGGTGCCCGAGCTTTCAGCTGCTCGGCACCCAGACTCTGGAACTCCCTCCCCCCACACATAAAACAAATAGACTCCATCACCACATTCAAAACACAACTCAAAACCCACCTGTTCAAACTTGCCCATTCACTATAACCGGACATCACGCACTACTTCCCATCAGTTTGTTTGTCTACTGTTTATTATTTGTCTTGTTGCTTGTATAGATGTTTATTGTATTTTTAATTGTATTTCTTGTGTTTTTATTCTGTAAGGTGACCTTGGGTGTCGTGAAAGGCGCCTCCAAATAAAATGAATTATTATTATTATTATTATTATTAATATGAAACCTTATAATTAAAAGCAGGTTTACTTTCTAAGTCAAATAACTTCACAATTGTTTAGTGATACAGGATGCAAAGACGTGAGAAGCAACCTTAAAAACAAGGTACAAATCATTAAGAAACATGATGAAGGGTGGTTTTTTTTAATTAATGCATTTGTGTTAACAATGTCTGTATTACACAAACAAGGAGGTCGTGACGTTGGTTGTTATGGAGCTCTGGGACGCTAAAGGAAGCGGGATTAATGCTAATTATACTGACTTTCACCTCTGCCTTTCCAACCCTGATGATTCATAATTGTGTCTCTTTTGTCTTCTCTGCTTGTTTACTTTTCCTTACATTTGCCAGAAGCGACACGGCAAACCACCGTTACTGCAGAATTAATTTCAATCATGTCATGAAGGATTATGTTTTTTCTTTAGGAATAAATTGGACTCTACAGGTCGGCACAGTTTGTGGTCATGCATACACAGGTTTATATTCATAAAAGCCGTCATTTCCGTCCATGAGATTTCAATCAATTTCGCTTTGGTGGGTTAACAAAATATTTCAAATTGAATTAAAATGCTAGCAAAGATGGACAAAAACCAAGGAATATTGCACAAATAATTAGGGTTTATTTTATATCAAAAGCAGAAAATGTCAGCATTTTCCTCTAGTTTAATTGGAAATAATCAAAGAGTGGCAAACAATAAGTGCTGTTGTTCCATGATTAATGAAACAAACACATGACGCATCCTTTAAACTTGCATAAAGTTGCAAAGTACCGTATTCATCCAGTCGTGTGCAAAGTGGCTCGTGAGTGCAGGTTTCACCGTGTGCAGAGAACAGCCTGGACTTTGGTTCAGGAACTTTGGTTTTCTGTAGATGTTTATGGAGGTGGACCAGCAGTTTTCTCAAGTCCTGTTTTGCATCAGATGTCTGGTGCTGTTTGTCAAAGGGTGCCTTTTCTGTTGATGTTCTGTTAAAGCTGAAATCAGGGAGACTGTGCTGGGACCACATACACTGTATGTGTGTACAAATACACACACACACAACCAGAGGTGTCAAAAGTATTCACATTCATTACTCAGGTAGAAGTATAGATACTAAAGTTTAAAAATACTCCTGTAGAAGTTGAAGTATCAACTCAAGTTTTTTACTCAAGTAAAAGTATAAAAGTACTGGTTTCAAAACTACTTAAAGTATAAAAGTAAAAGTAATGTAAGGGGGAAAAAAGCCATTAAGGACAAAAGCCGTTGAAAATGAATGTATCTTAGTATAATGTAAATATATTAAAGAACCATATATGTGTACTATTGAGCATTAACATGTGTTTCAGAGAGCAGCAGATATGATGACTAGTTGCCTATAAGCAGAGGTGGACAGAGTACTCGACCCCAGTACTTGAGTAAGAGTACAAATACTACTGGTCAAAATTTACTCCGTTACAAGTAAAAGTAGCTCAGTCAAAATATTACTCGAGTAAGAGTAGAAAAGTACTTGCTTTTAAAGGTACTTAAGTATCCAAAAGTAAATGCTTTTAAATTTACTTTAAGTAAAAGTAAGAGTAAGAGTAAGAGTAAATTTCTTATTTTCCACATCAGTAAATTACTATATTTTTTTCTAAATTAATTTAAGGATCTTTTAACTCTTGTTTCTGAGAATTAACTCTTTGAAACCAGCTGCACTGATGTGCTGCTTTTAGAACCACAATGTTATATAAAACCTGCAGAAACACCAAAAACAAATCAAAGGGATCATAAGAAGACAGCAGATGATGCAGAGTTTATTAACAATCATGAACTGAAACCAAATGAACCTGCACCATCCAACTAAGTCTGGATCCCCCTCAAAGACCACTGCTTTACAAAAAACTACATCTCTGCTTTCAATTGAAGTCACTTAACTTTACAGGAAGGACATATACCAGTACAATATAGCAATATAGAGCATAACAAACTGTCTCCCCATGTCTGTCTTGTCTGTCTCCGTGCCTGTCTCCCAATGTCTGTCTCTGTGCCTGTCTCCCAATATCCCAATATTCTTCTCCTGATGCAGGCGTAGCCATTGTTGCGGCACAGCTTGTGTCCAATAGGATTTTAGGGAAGAAGAAAAAAGAGCAGACCTGAAAGTAACGAGTACTTTTCAGCCTTCCTAGAAATTTACTCGAGTAAAAGTAAAAATATTTGTCTTGGAAATGTATTCAAGTAAGAGTAATAAGTACCAAAGAAATCTAATACTCAAGTAAAGTACAAATCCTCTGGATATGTACTTAAGTACAGTACTCAAGTACATTTACTCCGTTACTGTCCACCACTGCCTATAAGTATTGTAATGGTGCAAAAAGTCAAACTTCAGAGGCATGTTATCATTTATCCTAACCTTTATTGGAATGTAAATCCAAGTTTAGTTGCAGGAATCTGAGGGAACGGATGTAAGAACAAAACTGGACAAGAACATCTGAAACAACCACAACCAAATTCACTCTATCCGGATGGAGCAATTTAACTGGATAGTTTTTATTAAAGGCCGAAATTAAATAGAGTAACAAGGCTGTTTTTAAAATGTAAGGAGTAAAAAGTACAGATAATTGCGTGAAAATGAAAGGAGTAAAGGTAAAAGTCGTCTAAAAAAAAGAATTACTCCAGTGAAGTATAGATAACCAAAATTTCTATTTAAGTAAGGTAACGAAGTATTTGTACTTTGTTACTTGACACCTCTGCACAAAACACGCATGGGATCTTTTTATTCTTTAATTCAGTTGTTTTGCCTTGAAAGAGTCTTGAGTCGTCTTCACGGGATGTTCAGGGTCCTTACAAGAAGCTGCGGTTAATTGTTCTCATCAGTTTTGTAGCATTTGTCTGAATGTGAACAGAGAGCAGAGCTCTGCACCTCCCAGTCCGTCCTGCTACCTCCGTCAGCTCCAACTTTATCTTGGTTTCATACGTCCAAAGTCTTTTTTTCAGAACATTGTTTACATGATTTCTGGTAAAAGTCTAATCGGCCTTTCCTGTTCTTGCACTTAGTTACAAACTCTCAGCTATTTACAGTCATGACGACGTCTCTTGATTGAAACACTTAGTCCAACTGTGACATAACCGTACTATAATTGACAGATCAAAGACTGTCTGTAGGATGACAGGTCCTACAAGTCTATGAAATAAAGAAAATTGCACAAAATTGTATAATTATGACCACTTTTAGTTTGTCAATCTCAGTAGTTTAGAAGGAACAAAAAGTAATTTCATCTGAGAAAAAAAATCCCTCTTACAGCTGAACCACCAATTTAGCAGCTCTTACCACGCTTTTATGCCACTTCACCTGAATATGTCTTTCATACTGAGAGATGCAGTTCATACATCATATTTTCCAAACTGCAAAACATGTCAATCAAAAGAATGTAAATCAACGCTCACAGCGCTGGTTTTTCTGTGTTCCCAGTATTCCTCGTGACTCCTGGTGAAGCATGTCAAGACGCTCTTCATGATAAAAAAAGCAAGACTGTAGCGTATAATGAAGTCCTAAATGATGACAATCTGTGTCTAGGTCTAGCGTCAGAGTCCTTGAGATATTCTAAGCTCAAGCCAAGGATACATAACGTCCTCCTTTGTTTGCAGAAATCTAATTTGATGTGCACGTACATAAAATCAAATCATGGTAACAAGAATTCATTCAATCTTGCAGCTTCACTGCCTGCAGACTTTCCAGTTTCACAGGATCTTTGAGGGTCATTAGAAGTCACTGAATACTCACCGTATCCATTCTCTAATGCAGAGATTTAGATTTCACATGCAGACAACAACCAAGAAAGGTGCCGCTGAAGAGATGTGGCACAGTGATGAAATCACAGGAAATGTAATCACGCCGTACTGCAGGAAAAATAATCAGGAACCAAATGTTGCAGGAACAAATTTGTACTTTTACCCGGCAGAGCAGTAGGTCACTTGCCTGTGTCATCACAGCGCCACCGTCTGGTCTGAAAGCATAAATACGCCATCAGGGGAAAATCCTCAACTCTCACAGTCTTAATCACATGCACAGAACAAAGCAGCTAGGATTGCTTTAAATTGTTCACTGCATGCAAATATCTTAAAAATGCATCAGCATTTATCATGGCTGTGGTTGTAGACGGATTCAAATAAGTATCCTTACTTTCATGAGGAATTTGATCAATAGTAAAAAAAACCACAATATTTCGCAGATCAGATAGTGCTCACTAGAAACGTCAATAAATATCCAACCAGACAATCATGTTATGATCTGGCACCTAAGCCAAGAACAAACTTTTTAAAACACATTACCTAATAACATCAAAAATATTACATCAAAATACAGTTTTAAAAAGGTAGCAAAAGACTTTTTACATAAAATTCAATGAGTAACAAATATATCACATGCTATAATTTATTACAGGAATTTATTTGTTGGATATACTTCGTGGTATTGTAATGACTGTATGATTCCCTTTTTTTGTACCAATAATGTATTTTAGACAGAAAGTTTGCTGTTTGTGTATATGATGACTCGGTGTTACAGTGATCCGTAACAGCGATAAATGTGTGTATGTGTGGACTATGTTCTTTTAAAATTGCATTGGGGACCCCAGGAAGAATAGCTGATGTCGTGACATCAGCTAATGGGGATCCTATAAATCAGTGGTTCCCAACCTTTTCCAACTCAGGGCCCACTTTTATGTCTCAAAAATGTTCGCGGCCCACCTCCAAACTTTTTAAATTCCCCCTGTTGCTAGCCAGCTATCCATCTTTATACTCCAGTTTCAGGTATCAGCATCAAACGTAGCCTAAATAAGTCAAGTGCAATGCAGTCCCACTGCAAAATGGTCCGACCGATAACAACAAAAGTTCCTATCGCTCATTTGCTTGTCACATGTCTAATACTTGAAGGAAAACAAAACAAAATAATGAAAATAATATTTAAACATTTTCAATATAATTTTAAACATAACCGAGTTTTAACATTTAAAACATTATTCTGTATATTTTTATATAATCATACCCCCCCCCCCCCCCCAAATATCAATATCAAATATCATACTTTTTTGGAAATGATTTGGCGGCCCACTTGCAATACCTCCGCGGCCCACAGGTTGGGAATCACTGCTATAAATAAAGAAACATCTCCTCACAGCAGCCGTGAAAGAGTCAGCTGTACATTCATGTTACATCCTCAATGAAAAGCTGTCTGTTTGGGCTTTTTTTTGTCCTTTTCACTCCCAGTTGAAAAACATGACTTCCAGAAACTGCACACAAGACAAATGAGCAGACCTGAGGAAGTTAAGCATTAACATGCCCATGTCTTGGGACTGTGGCGCAGCCAGGGTGGCAATACGACTTGTGCTGCAACCTTTGCCCAGCAAGTGTCTTTATTATTGCAAAACAGGCGGAAGAGGGAGATAAACACATAAATCAGGTCTTGGAAACACCAGTAGCTACTGGCAGCTGTTGTATTCTCTACAGGTAAGCCTATATGTATATTTATTTATCTTTTTAGAATCAATTAAAAAAAACAAGCATGTTTATACTTTGTTTTAGTCAGTTGACAGCTCTTGTGAGTGTGCTGGCAACCACGGTCTTGTGTACGCTGCCGTCATGTGACTTCAATACTGTACAAAAAGAGCTGGGTTTGAATTTTTACGTTTCTGCTTTTGTCAAGAAAGATAAAACAAAAACTAACAGTTGGTATTCTCAGAGGTGTCAAGTAACGAAGTACAAATACTCTGTTACCTTACTTAAGTAGAAATTTTGGTTATCTGTACTTCACTGGAGTAATTATTTTTCAGACCACTTTTTACTTTTACTCCTTACATTTTCACACAATTATTTGTACTTTTTACTCCTTACATTTTAAAAACAGCCTTGTTACTCTATTTCATTTTGGCCTTTAAAAAAAACTATCCAGTTAAATTGCTCCATCCGGATAGAGTGAATTTGGTTGTGGTTGTTTCAGATGTTCTTGTCCAGTTTTGTTCTTACATCCGTTCCCTCAGATTCCTGCAACTAAACTTGGATGTACATTCCAATAAAGGTTAGGATAAATGATAACATGCCTCTGAAGTTTGACTTTTTGCACCATTACAATACTTATAGGCAACTAGTCATCATATCTGCTGCTCTCTGAAACACATGTTAATGCTCAATAGTACACATATATGGTTCTTTAATATATTTGCATTATACTAACATACATTCATTTTCAATGGCTTTTGTCCTTAATGGCTTTTTTCCGCCTTACATTACTTTTAATTTTATACTTTAAGTAGTTTTGAAACCAGTACTTTTATACTTTTACGTGAGTAAAAAACTTGAGTTGATACTTCAACTTCTACAGGAGTATTTTTAAACTCTAGTATCTATACTTCTACCTGAGTAATGAATGTGAATACTGAAGACACCTCTGGTGATTCTACATGTGCCTGACCTCTTGGATTATAGGTGAACATAACGCTGATATTTAAACTCTCTTTAAAGTTAATTAGTAAGCTTTGTCTGGGCTATACTCAGGAATGTTACTACTCCTGAACATCATGTGGAACGGCTTCAGCACTTTAAATTCTCCTGGGTGTTTTCTGTCAACACACTTTTACGCTTCTGAAACCCACATAGCTGGAATAGGGTTTCCTTATCTTTCTAAGCCCGTGATACCCCGGAGGCTGGCAGCCTATGATCATGTTTACGGTGATACCCATTTGCTTTAATCAGGGTTAATAACTGAGGTAAAGCTAAGGTTGCCAACCACCCCTTGAAAAACGGAATTGTCCCGTATTTATAAACTAAAGTATGTGTCCCGTATTGAGCTGAAAAGGGACGCACTTTGTCCCGTATTACTGTGAGAGTCAGAAAATAGTCATAAAATGCCAATGGAAAATGGCATTGAGCTGTTGAGTTAGTTATTTTTTTCTGTTTTACTACAACTGTAGCTACAGTCATGGCCTTTGAGGCACAAATATGTTTACAAGTTTTCTGTTTTCTACAGACTTTCTGTTTGCACTTTTGATATTGCACGATTACAGAATGGATGTTCTGCTTTCTTTCTATTGTTTTATATCAATTTATACAATTTTAAGTTAAGCAGGACAGGTTTCTATTTAAGAAAGATACTTATTTTATTCAGTTAATTTTGTCATTTTGTATTAAAGTGAATTGCTGGATAATAATTTGTTTTCCATGTGTTCATGGCATTCAAAAATATCCATCTAATTCAATTCAGGTTCAAGTCAAATAGTTAAAAAATCGTTTCACTCACAAAAAAAGGGGGCTAAAAAAATTCACCACGCCAGGAAGGGGGAAGGCAATCAGGTTGACCGGCCCTGCAGATGAGGTGTCCCTTATTTATTTTTCAGGGAGTTGGAAACCCTAGGTAAAACTGAGGATGAGGTTCAGGACTTGGAATTAAGGCCAGATAAAACAATCAAACCTAAAACCAGACAGAAGCTCAGTTATCTGGCCTTGACTTGAATCTTAGGCTTGAGACCAAATGTTTAGGCATCTGAAGTGACTTGAAAAGATAGATATATACGTACCTTCGCACACATATATTCTTAAAGAGTCTGTCCTCATAAAGGTATTTGTTGTAAATAGCTCTGCTTGGCATCGTCCTGAACTGGACTCTGATAGAGATTTGCAACATCATCAAAGACAGCATCCTGTTACATTTTGAACAAGATGTTCTTGTTAAGTTGTTTAGTTTTCAAGATGGCTTCATAAAGACTCCCTGATTTCTCCAGGTCTAGCCTTGGGACAGAGCGATGGGTCTGCGGAGCAGCAGCGTCTTTGTGGGGGTTTTCCTCTGTGAGCTTTTCATGGGAAACATGAGGTCTGCAGCTGTCTCTGGTAACGGTACATTTATTAGAGGAGTAACAATGGATCCGCCAGACAGTAACGGCACCAAAAGTGGACGTAAGTGACAAAGTGAATATGTTTTATTTACAACCAGGTCATTTGTATACAAAAGAGTATTAGGGCCAGGCAGGAGAAAAATAAAAATAATATTTTAGAGGAGGAAGATTTTTTTTTTCATTATGCACTTCGAGAAAAAAGTCAAAATTTCGAAAAAAAAGTTGAAATGTCGAGAAAAAAAGTCAAAATGTCGAGATTAATGTTGAAGCACAATTTTGAGAAAAAAGTCAAAATGTTGAGAAAAAAGTCAAAATTTCGTGAATAAAGTTGAAATGTTGAGAAAAAAGGTGAAATTTCGACTTTATTTTTGAAATTGTATTTCAACATTATTCACAACATTTCGACTTTTTTCTCAAAATTGTATTTCAACATTAATCTCGACATTTCAACTTTTTTCTCGACATTGGTGGCAGGTTGTGTTTAGTGCAAATGAATTTTAGGTTCATAAAAATTATTAAATGTTTGTCAGATATTTTATAATTGTATTTGTAAATGTATGATATATTGTGGATGATGTGATTGACTGTTTTATATTTTTGTTGTTCTTTGTGGACCCCAGGAAGACTACCGTAGTTGGTTACTACGGTACCAGCTAATGGAGATTCTTAATAAACTTAAACTTAAACTTATTTCGACTTTTTTCTCGAAGTGCACAATAAAAAAGAATCTTCCCCTCAAATATATTTTCTCCTGCATGGCCCTAATATTCTTCTGTAGTTTCGGGAACTTTGTCCTCCAACTCTTCAACTCACAATTGTTGCTTTCCCTGCTGTGTTTCAGTGGGGGACGCCCAGGATGAGGGTCCAGCACCGCTGCAGTGGACCTATCTGGCCGCAGGGCTGGGCACGGTCCTCGCCATCTCCCTCCTCGTCGTCATGACGGTCAAGTTTCGTGTTTTCAACCGCTTCCTGGCGAGCTACAGACACTCGCTGCTGGAGGAGACCGACGGGGTCAGCCAGTACGGCCAGGACGACGGCTCCTTCCCCAGCGTGTCGGGCCAACTGGGAGTCGTCAGGGGGTCGACTCACTTAGGGCTGGATGAGGACGATGATGGCTTCATCGAGGATAACTACATCCAGACCAGTGAGAAAGAGAGGGCAGAGAGAGAAAGCCAGGATGGCGAGGATGTAGAAGACAGCGATGATGATCTTCAGTTCACCATAGGGTGAAGATTTTTGTGAGGAGAGAAAATTCAAAGAAAAAAAAACCTCTACAAAAAGATTTTTTCCACTTACAACCTTTATGAAAAGTCCAAAAAATAATTTAGTCTGCCACTGATCAGATTTGTCTTTTTCTTTACCCTCTAATGTTTGATTTTGCAGAATGTGCATTTTTCTTTTGGCCCTTAAAGGCCCCTCGTCCCTCGCAGTTGGCACATGATAACCGGAAGAAAGTTTCTTAAAACATCATCAATAAAAAGTATAGCGTATCTGAACACTGAATGACGGACAGAAAAACCTCATTTCCTGGAACGGGCCATACCTTTTTATGATACTGGCTCTTAGACAGTTAACCAGCATGACTAAGGACTAAGGTATCTTATAAACGTATAAAAATGCTGGACTTGTTGATGCTCCTTTTACTTACAGTGATTCTTTATTCTTTGATGAAAGCTCAACGTTTTCCTTTGTTACTTCCATTTAAAGAGGAAATTTGCAATATTTCTCTGGACATTAGTGTCCTGTCTTTATATCATACTGTATGTGGAAGAAAATATATAACAGAAATATGCTCATTTTGGTCATGTGTGTGGTGTATTTACGTTGTAGTTGCCGGGTAAGTGATTATACTGTCGGTGAATGAAAAACATGTAACAATGGGCCACCCCGGCCTCTGAAATGATCTTTTTAAAACATACTTCATGAATAAAGTTATTTTTATTGAAATCACTTTTTTTCATTCATTTTATTTTCCACTGCACAGAACACGTGTGACAGATGCAACCCAGTTTGGGCTCGATGCCACACCTCCTGAGGTGGCAAGTCACCAGTCCATCGCACGGCCACATTTACACAAACAACCAGACACACTCACACACCTACGGGAAATTTAGAATCAGCAATTAACCTACTACGCATGTTTTTGGACTGTGGGAGGAAGCCAGAGTAACCGGAGGGAACCAGGGAGAACATGCAAACTCCACACAGAAAGACCCTGCTGGGCCTGGGAGTGGAACCGGGGACCTTCTTGCTGTGAGACAACAGTGCTAACCACTAAGCCACCGTGCTGCCCCTGATGAAACTGATCTATCATTAAAATGTTTCTTTTTTTTTTTTAAACATTTATTTATTAGATTTTCACAGAAGTATACAAAACAGAGGTAGTTTTGTAGATGCAAACTTCCAGTACAACCCAGTAAATAGAAACCTTATAAAAGAAAAGACTGCGTTTTCTTTTTCACCCCAAAAATAAAAAAACAAAACAAAAAAAACAACATCAGAGACCAAAACAAAAACATAACATATAGGACATACTGTATGCCAAATTAAAAAATAATAGTAATAACAAATACAAAAGCAAACATCAGTCCAGAAGTATTACATATAAGATTTACCGTGACCCGCGCCGCAGCGCCCCACCCCTAGCACAAGTTTATAAAGCCACCATTCCACCGGACCTCACCTGTCCGCCAACAGAGTAGGATCCAGACTTCGTACAAAGGTGAAGAATGGACCCCAGGCCCTCCAAAATTTGTCTACAGAGCCATTAAGGGAGAATCTGATCTTCTCCAGTTTAAGACTATATAAAATATCCCTTATCCAGTGGGTGTGGGAGGGGGGGGACTCTTCCAATCTATCACTATCAACCTCCTAGCCAATAATGTAACAAAAGCCAAAACATCCCTCTCCGATTTGGAAAGAGTGGGCAATGAGGGGAAAACCCCAAACAAGGCTCCTAAAGGAGTAAGTTCCACTCTCTGCCCCACTATCTTTGATAGGGAGTGGAAAATCTCTGTCCAAAAGTTGTTTAATGAGGGGTAAAGCCAAAAGGTATGCATGAGGTATTAAAATGTTTCTTTAACTAACTCTGCCGGTTCATTTCCTTCAGATCAGACTGATCCTGCTGGTGGAAGCCTCTCTCCTCGCTTGAGCCATCTGTCCACCTGGAACACTGAACGCTCTGACGCCTCGGCTCCCCAGTCTCCTCGCCCTGCTCCCGCTCATCCTCCTCCTCCTCCTCTGCTCCCTTCTTCTCATGAGGTATAAGAGTATGCTGTAGCCGACCACAGCTAGAGACGTTACCGCCCCCGTCGCCACCAGCACGATCCCAGACACCAGCATTTCTCTGCTGTCGTAACTCCGGCTGCCGATTGTGGCCACGCAGAGCAGCGCCGACCCGCACAGCACCACTGCCAGCCCGACGGCTAACATCAGCGCCGGGTCGGCCCTCCCGCCGCTCTTCAGCAGCTCGATGCAGCGCCGGTTGTGCACGCAGTTCATGTCCTGGATGGCGGAGCTGAGGAGCTGCTTGAGCAGCACAGCGAGAGCCAAGAGGCAGAGGGTGGTGCCCACCCCCAGGCGCCATTCCCCGGACAAGCTGTTGGTGGAGGACAGGAGGCCCACGCCGCCAAGGCCCAACCCCACGATGAGAGCGACTGATGCACAGTAGCAGAACAAGGAGCGCCGTGGCTCCCTGAACCACCAGAACTCCACCTGATCTTCAAAGTTCTGCCGCCGTGAACGTGTCGCGTCCAGGTAGAGGCTCGGGGGCCGACGCATGGCGTAATAGAAGGTCTGCATCTCAGGCATGGCGAGTCCCCCCTCAGTCACCTTGAGACCAGAAGCCTCAGATGTTGGGTGGGTGATTGGTACACACCAAAATCTGCAACATCCGAGGGTTCAGTTCACCACACTGAACCTGTAGACAATCCAACGGCTCCCCTTCCTCAATTTGGGCTACATAACTGTCCCGTACTGCCGTCCATCCCGCTGCTTCCCATCTGCAGGTGAGATGATGTCCTTACGGAGTAAAAATAATCCTGTACAAAGCAAGAACATCCAGTGGTTGAGGAGTCTTGTGTGTTTCATCGGCTGCGGATGACTCGAGGGATGGAGCTGGACGTTGGGTGGCAGAAGTATCCTGAGGAAATGAGCGAGGACCCAGCGGCGCAGGGGCAGGGATTCCCACGGCGTCAATCTCCTCGGGGTTGGAGACGTAATGGTGATGTCCACGCAGCCCCTGCGGGAGGGCTTTCTCTGACTGTTCATCATCACAGTGACTACACTGGTGTCACAGATCGATCATCTGTGCCCTCTTCTCGCTCTGCAAGCCAGTGCCAGGCAGAACAGACGCTCGCCCCTTCCTCTCTTGCTGCCGCAGCTCCATCTTGTCTGGCTAAGTGGGGGAAAGGCAGGCCACAATAGCAGCGTTGGATCATGGTCGTGACAGAGATTGGCGACATTGTCCACCGTGTCTCAACACTGACAATAGGCTGAGCGATGAACACAATGTCTCTGCTGCAGAGCGCGGGTGATGGTGTGTGGGGGGGGTGGGGGGGCGTGGAGCAGTGTTTCATGGCTGATGTCAGTGTGAACAGATAATGGTGTGTCTGTGATCGTGAGGATAACATCATTCACACACGGGCCTGGGCTCGCCTGCAGCTTCTCTGTGAGGCTCGGTTGTAGTGACACACCTGTTAACAATCCAATTTAAAATGTTATTACTTGCGTATAAAGCCCAAAACGGCTTAGCTCTGCAATATTTGCAAGACCTGATAGTACCGTATGTTTCTAACAGACCTCTCCATTCTCAGAGTGCAGGTTTATTCGTAGTTCTTAGAGTATCCAAATGTAGATTTGGAGGGCGGGCGTTCTGCTATCAGGAACTGTTACTATGGAACCAACTTCCAATCTGGGTTAAAGAGGCTGACACCACCTCCACCTTTAAAACTAAACTAAAACCTTTCTGTTTAGTAAACCTCTAGTTAGTGTTTAATAAACCTCTAGCTAGTGTTTAGTAAACCTCTAGTTGGCGTTAGTAAACCTCTAGTTGGCGTTAGTAAACCCCTAGTTAGTGTAAACTCTAGTGTGTTTAAGAAAACTCAAATATCCTATCTCAAAAAATAAGAATATTCTGGGAATCTTAATCTTAAACTGTAAATCATAATCAGCAATATTAAAATAATAAAATATTTCAGTTGATTTGTAATGAATCCAGAATGTATGACATTTTGTTTTTTTAATTGCATTACAGAAAATAAAGAACTTTATCACAATATTCTAATTTTCTGAGACAGTCCTGTATGTCGCTGCACTTAGGGAAAAGGTTAAATAACATTTAAAAATCTCACAGAGGCTCACAGTTTTTCTTTTTACAAACAGAAACATTTTGGACAGTTATATGGCAATAAATGCAATACAGATGGGAAAAATAAGGAAAACAACAGCAAAAAAAACATTGCTATGTCAAAGTTTTACAACTCCTACTGTGAAACGATTTCATTCATAATGTTTTCAGGTTGCCCTGCCCCTCATCCAACCACAGCTTAGTTTAGCTTATATCCCTTCAGGCTTTAAAGGGGACCTATTATGTCATTTAATGTATATTTTAAACAGGCCTTGAATGTCTTAAAAACAATCTAAAGCTTGTTTTTTCTACATAAAACAGAAATTCAGCCTGTGGGCCATGTCTCTAGTTTTACCGCTTCTAACCTCCTTCTCTGTGAGTGATTCTGAGTGGGCGGGGCTATGATAATGAGGCTCCGTGCTGATTGGCTGCTTGAATGACGTGTAGCAGGGGAGGGAACAAAGCCTCGTTCCGGGGAAAAGAGCAGTGGCTGCGTACACAAAGCGTGTCCCATGCGAGAAGCTTCTACGACAAAATGAATTCCATTGCTTTATTTTTATTGTATTGGACTGTCCTAACTGGCCGTGAGTTTAACGGTTTCAGTGTGGACAGAGAGCGTCCGATGTCACGCAGCTCGACGCGATAGTCGGACGCTTGAATGCAGTTATGACACGGTGTAAACGGATCTTAAGCCTGAATTACGGTTCTGCGTTAAATCGACGCGTACCCTATGCCGTAGGCTCTGGGTTGGTGTAACGTGGAACCATAAATCAGCCTTTAGTCACCTCGTCTTCACACAGGAAGATTTAATTGAATTCCAAACAGTTACACCACAGTTATTTACTCAGATTCCTCATCATTTCATATGTTACAAGACAAATGAATCATGTTAACTGTAAAGAAATCACAACACTGAATTTTCACAAACAGCAACTTTATTGTTAAAAAAATAAAAGAACATAAGTTGTGAATAAATAATATGTATGCACTATTGCTGGCTCAAGGAAGGACCTTGCATCTTCTGAAGGTGTCGTTGAAGCTTCAGGTGCTTGGAAGATCTGAAACCATAAACAGAAGGAAATGTATTACGGTACTAATAGAGCTCCGGTGTTACCTAACACTCCGTAAGGGAACACTGGAGCCACCAGGGCCATTCACCGGTCCGGTCCGGTGAGTGGCCCTGGTGCTCCGGAGCTAAGCTAAATACTTAGCCCATGCAAAGATCATACTTGTAGACAAAAAAAACTGTCCCTCGCTGTGGAAACAGTCACCGCTTCCAAACAATGGCTGAAGCTCCGGCCGGCGGAGAGAGTTGTGGGCGTGGTTTCAGCAGCGGAGGCCGACCTATGGATTCTGCTCCCGTTGTGAGTCACGACGGGAGCAGATTCTGAACGGCTCATAGAAGTCACATGACACTGGAAGATTCAGCCGGGCGGGGTGAACAGACCCTGCAGAATTTGGTGGCATTTCATCTTTTCTGTGTTGGCAGGGTGAGGGGAGACCACTTTATATATGTTAAAACAAGAAAAAACTTGTTTTTCATAATAGGTCCCCTTTAATAACCACCGTGGCAAGAATGAGCAGTTAACGCCAAGTAAAATATAGCTACCATTTCCAAAGAGTTGATCTCTGTTGTGATTCATCCAAAAAGCATCCATAAAACCATAAGGCAGCAAATATTGACTTAAAATAATGACTACTGCTGCAGATTCACAGTGATCTGTTCTGTCACGTGGACAGCGATGGAACGGATCACTGGTTCTGAGCTTTTCAGAGACCGCAAACCCTAACCAGCTCACCAGGGTGAGAAATTTAAGGAACGAGAGTGTGAATGCATGTGATTTTGGATTATACTTCCCAATGCACAGCCCTAGCAGGGAACCATAGCAGACACTCGTCTGTTCAGCAGAAACTCCTGTACATGAACAAGTTGGAATCAGTCATGATTGTGCAGCATCATGACCTCCCCTTAGTGGGATAAATCTATTGTTAAGTGTGTTCATCATGTTTCGGCATGTCAAAATGTCCGCTGCGTAAAAGGTAGTTAGTTAGTTAGTTACACTGTACATTTGTAAATTGTCCAAAACCTAAGTCTTTGAATGGTCTTTGAACAGCCTGTTTAGAGATGTGGACTCTGACTAGATCGTTGCAACACCCTGATTCTTTTGTTTTTCAGCCTACTTTTATATACAAAAAAGTTTATAATTAACTCAGTGACTCCAAGGTGCTCAGTCCCTGTGGCTGCAGGCCACACTGACTCATCATCCCTCCACAATTACTACTGTTGATGAGAGGTACAAGTATGCTTTGCTTAGTTTTTGCTAAACAAGCTACCGTTACCATTATAATTTCAGTGTTATAGGATGCCATGGTTTGGCAGCTGCAAGACTGCAAATCTAATCTGTGCTGCCATGTTCTTCGTTAATAGAAGAGGCTTTCTCTTCCTTTTCCTTATTGTCCTATCATGGCCTTTAACATTTAACATGCTAACTGAAACTTGTTCAGTCTGAGATGTAAAGATGTAGCTCTTGTCTTGGTGTCTTTGTCCAACATGGATGGCTGTTTATCTCCTGCTTCTTAATTCAGATAAACCTGCTGTTATAGTAATCGGATATGTGGCTGTGACTGCGGAGGGACTCCTCAGCCGCACAGTTCATTTAGATCGTGTTTCCTTTGCCTCCAGCTCGACTGTCAGGAAATGGTGTCATTTTTGATCGAGACTGGTCTCTTTGCTCTCATGTAAAACAGGTCACCAAAAAAAAATATTGACTCAAGAGGGCTCAGAAACGCATCCATGCCTTTGTTACTCTGGGCTGGATTATTGTGATGTATTGCTTTCTCGCTGTACAAACAGTTGTGTTTAAAAACCTTCAAGTGGTCCAAAATGCTGCAGTAGGAGTCCTAACGAGGAATAGACATCACATCTCACCAGTTCTTGCTTCATTACGTTGGGTCACTGTTAAAAGTAGACTTACATTCACAATATTACAAAGCCTTGAATTATATAGTTCCAACATATCTGAAAAACATGTACCAGACTGTTGGAGCAGAATCTCCACCCCCTAAACGCAGGTTTGCTTGCTGTTCCAATAGTCCGTGGGTCTAGAAAGGGTGGCACCTCTCGGGCTCCTCTGAGACCCCCTCACTACATTTAAGGTTGGGCTGAAGACCTTCCTTTTTTAACAAAGCCTTTAACTCTGTAGCCTCTGACACCATCTCTTAGTTGGGGGACTTCTGCTGCGCCCCGAGCGTCCTGCTACTCTTATCTCAGTTTAAGATTGTTCTCCAGTCTCTCTTCTCCTTCTGTCGGTCCTGCTATGGTGATCAAATCAAATCAAATCAATCTTTATTTGTATAGCGCTTTTCATACAAAAAAAAATGCAACGCAAAGCGCTTTACATAAAACATAAAACTCATAACTCATAAGGTCTCATAATCCGCAACCACAAGGGGGGGGCTCCATATACACCATCCCTCCACAGAGACCATCCCTCCACAGAAACCATCCCGGCCTCCACAGAGACCATCCCGGCCTCCACAGAGACCATACCTCCACAGACACCATCCCTCCACAGAGGCAATCCCTCCACAGAGCCCATCCCTCCACAGACACCATCCCTCCACAGAGACCATCCCTCCACAGAGCCCATCCCTCCACATACACCATCCCTCCACAGAGACCATCCCTCCACAGAAACCATCCCGGCCTCCACAGAGACCATCCCGGCCTCCACAGAGACCATCCCTCCACAGAGACCATCCCTCCACAGACACCATCCCTCCACAGAGACCATCCCTCCACATACACAATCCCTCCACAGACACAATCCCTCCACAGAGACCATCCCTCCACAGAAACCATCCCGGCCTCCACAGAGACCATCCCGGCCTCCACAGAGACCATCCCTCCACAGACACCATCCCTCCACAGAGGCAATCCCTCCACAGAGACCATCCCTCCACAGAGCCCATCCCTCCACAGACACCATCCCTCCACAGAGACCATCCCTCCACAGACACCATCCCTCCACAGACACCATCCCTCCACAGAGACCATCCCTCCACAGAGACCATCCCTCCACAGAGCCCATCCCTCCACAGAGCCCATCCCTCCACAGAGCCCATCCCTCCACAGAGACCATCCCTCCACAGACACCATCCCTCCACAGACACCATCCCTCCACAGAGACCATCCCTCCACAGACACCATCCCTCCACAGAGGCAATCCCTCCACAGAGACCATCCCTCCACAGAGCCCATCCCTCCACAGACACCATCCCTCCACAGAGACCATCCCTCCACAGACACCATCCCTCCACAGAGACCATCCCTCCACAGACACCATCCCTCCACAGACACCATCCCTCCACAGAGACCATCCCTCCACAGACACCATCCCTCCACAGAGGCAATCCCTCCACAGAGACCATCCCTCCACAGAGCCCATCCCTCCACAGACACCATCCCTCCACAGAGACCATCCCTCCACAGACACCATCCCTCCACAGACACCATCCCTCCACAGAGACCATCCCTCCACAGAGACCATCCCTCCACAGAGACCATCCCTCCACAGAGCCCATCCCTCCACAGACACCATCCCTCCACAGAGACCATCCCTCCACAGAGACCATCCCTCCACAGAGACCATCCCTTCACAGACACCATCCCTCCACAGAGACACCACCCCGGCCCGGACGGCTAGAGGAGTCCACACCACAGCGGTGAAGCCGTGGTGCAGAGCTCCACCACCATCCAGGCCAGAACCACCCCCAGAACGACCCCCAGGACGACCCCCAGGACGACCCCCAGGACGACCCCAGGACGACACCCTGCAGGCCAGAGTCCACTCCCAGCATGGAGGCTCCCCATGAGGAAACACTGGAGATAAAAGCTACAAGAAAGCAGGAGAAGATGAAAATGTAAATGTAAATGTACTTTATTTATATAGCACCTTACATGGCCCTACAGGTGAACCAAAGTGCTTTACATAGTAAACATACAATCAAGACAAAAAGTGCTTGCAGAATTTATAAAATAAATATATAAAATAAATAATATATAATAATATATATATAATATATATATATATAATAAATACAATCCAAATTAAAAACGTGAGTCTTGAGCCTGCTTTAAAAAGCATCAACAGTCTCTGAAGCCTGAGGTTCTCCGGCTCTATTCCTCAGACGTGGGCCGTAGTAGTGAAATGATGCCTCACCGTGGGTTATGGTTCTGACTTTAGGAATGATTAAAAGGCCGGAGGACCTCAGGGTCCGCCAGGGTTTATAGGGTCAGATCAGACAGATCAGAAGGCCCGAGACCGTTAAGAGATTTAGAAACAAATAAGAGACCCTTAAAATCGATCCTGAAGCGCACGGGGAGCCAATGCAGCATGCTGATGCAGGTTCCTGCTGCTGACACTGTCTCTCTTCTTCTCCTGTGTTCTTTGTGACGGGCAGCTTGGTGCTGGACATCCCTGACACTTCACGGCAGGAAGGTTCAGGTGGATCTCCGTTCAGCCGTGTCTCTGCGTGGAGTTTGAATGTTCCCCCCGTGTCTGTGTGGGTGGTCTCCGGGTGCTCCGGTTTCCTCCCACCCCAAAAACATGTTGTTCTAGGCTAATTGGTGATACTAAATCCGAGCGAAGCCTCATTTACGTCAATTACAATTTAATTTGATTTACACGAGTAAATATTATAATAATTTAGGCTGATAAATAAGTCAATCTAATTATGTGTGTGTGGGTGTGCCAGTGAGAGAAAGGTGCCTGCATTGTAAAAGCACCTTGAGTCGTGCTTGGACTACAGTATAGGTATTGTTGTTGTCTTTTTCTGACTTTGGGGGGAACTTGCTCTTAAGAATTCTTTACAATCACGGATCCTTCCCGTAACGGCAGTATCACTGCTGACGTCTTTCTTATTTAGCATTATGTTACAAATGTTCAGGATAAGCAGTCTCCCACAACGTCTACTTTTAGAGAAGTACACATGAATAATTCATCAAGTGCAACTGATTAGCACCTGGGTGCTGCTTGTCAAGACTAGTGGGAGCGTACGTTTCAGTACAGAGCTTTTGCATGTTAATGCAGTTTAGATATACTGGCTTGTTGGTTATATTTACTGTGTTGAGGACAAGAGGACCAGACAGAGCCGGCCCAAGGCATAAGCGAACTAAGCGGCTGCTTAGGGCCCCGTGACCACTAGGGGCCCCCCAAGAGTTAAAAAAATAAAATTAAAAATACAATTATTTTTTATGTGTGAGTGATGATTCATACATTATCAAAGGTATGTTATTGTACAAAAACACAATAATTAATAAAGTTCTTGAATCTAGTTTTACAAGTGTTTTTTGTAATGACAGGGAAGAACATGAAAAAATTTAAAGTGGGTGTGTGAATGATCAATAATCAGTATTATTGGCTGTAATAGGGGGCCCCATAATTAAATTTTGCTTAGGGCCCCATGGAGGCTTGGGCCGGCCCTGGGACCAGATTATATCACTAGTATGTCCTGAAGTAAAACCTGACTTAAACTCTGTTCTTTTTTTTAAACATCATGTGATAAACACAATGTGATTTTGTACTCTACATAAAAGACAAAAAAAAACCCCACTGATGCATCAGGTGAATGAAGAACATCCGGCTTGTCATCCTGGTTGTCCTACACCGCATCCGCCGCCAGGGGGCAGCAGCCTCCAGGCCTGCGTTCTCCAGTCTGTTCCCTCATTTTCCACAACTTTTGGTTGGTGGCTGGGACTTTAATGAGGTTAAAATTCCAAACAAATCAATTAGAAATACGTTTAATTTCATCTCATACCCCTCGGTATCCTACAGAGATTCAATCTTACAATTTTACCCCAAACATATCATCACCATGTTATGAACAAAATACTTAAACTTTCCAATTACTCCCAAAGCAAAATAACTCAATTTTAAAACCTTAAATGGTGTATACCCATCCAGTGAATTTGTTACGACAGTTATTTTTTTAATGCATATATTCTAATACCCTTTGGCAGGTTATACATGACTGGCTTCACCCAAAGATTTTTGATCAGCAGGACTTCTCACGAAAAGCTATTATTTTTTGGGCTTTCAATGGACAATACCAATGATGACTTTCTTATCACCAGTAATAATATCATAATTCTGGGTAAATTCCATATCCACAAGTCCAAGTATGAAAGTGAAACCTCGATTTTGTGTATTCCATAACGAATTCCTTCACTTTTCTAAAGCCCTTAAACTCATGACAAAAAGAAATGCAATACAACTTTTGAACATAATTGATGAATATAATTTATTGAATAAGCCCTAGCCCCCTTTAATTATTTTCCTTTTCATTTTATTTATTTTCTTCTCCTTCTGTTTTCTCTCAAATGCACCTGTTCCTTGAAGCATTTTGATAAAGATTGATGCCTTGTTGTTTGTATATAAAGATATTTTCAAAAATAAAATAGAAGAGGAACACCTAAACCACGGGGGACAGCAGCCCTCCAGGCCCTGGATCAGGGAACATACAACATTCCTGCACATGAGTTAGATGCTGGGGTAGAAGACTCAGATCTTAAAATCAAGAGATTTATTGAACCGCAGCGAAACAAACTTCAAATGAGAACTGCAGGCCTTTGAACAGTGCAGCTGTCCAATTATATGTGATTATGGAAATTCAACATGTATCGCAAAATGACTGCTGAAAAGCTAACCCCTGTGAATAAAACCGTTACAGAGCGTACTGGACTAAATCAACATTACGTAAAATTAACGTAAAATATATAATCTATTCAATCTATTCAAATTTACAACGGTGATAATAATCATGTCAGTACCTTGTATATCCTGAAGGACTTCTGTAACTTTCATGTGGGTTTTATTTTATGAAAAGTTCTCCACTTTACAAAGTGAACAAGCCCAGTTTCCTTTGAGCATGTTAAGCAAATAGTCATTGATCTCAGAGCTCAAATTCAAAATATCAGAACATTGCCAGAATATTATGAAAGAGAATTAGGGCCAGGCAGGAGAAAAATAAAAATATTTTAGAGGAGGAAGATTTTTTTTTCATTATGCCTTTCGAGAAAAAAGTCGGAATGTTGAGAAAAAAGTCGATTATTCTTGAAATTTCGACTTTATTCACGAAATTTCGACTTTATTCTTGCAACATTAATCTCGACATTTCGATTTTTTTCTCGAAATTGTATTTCAACATTAATTTTGACATTTCAACTTTTTTCTTGACATTTCGACTTTTTTCTCGAAGTTCACAATAAAAAAAATGTTATATTCTCATATTTTTTCTCCTGCCTGGCCCTAATACTCTTCCGTAGAATAAAGCTTGTTGTACGTATCTGGTTTTAAAACTATTCTGTCTCTTTTTACATTGTTTTTTTTTTTTTTTTTTTTTTTTTTACAAGGTGAAAGTACAAGTCACAACATGTAAATGAGAACATTTAGGATTTATTAGGGAATTTATGGTTTCACTGAGGTGTAGGTGCTCCCGCTTGCACGAACTATGGTAAACTAGACTAACTACTCGACTCTGGGGTTGACACCAAATGAGCCAACTCCCCAAATGCTAGCATATTCCTTAAAGAGTTGGTTCACTGGTGCTCTTTAGCTGTTTCATTTCATTTTTCCTGATGTGTCACCTCTGTTGGTGATGTCATTTGTGTTGTCTCTACTTGCGGCTCATCAGCTCGTGCTTCGTTTGTGTACGTAGTTCTGTGCAGTTCTCCTCCCCTTGTCAGTCCGTTGCGCTACCTGCTGTGACAACAGGTGTTTTGCATCTCCTTTCTTCTGCCTCTGCATCCCAGCTTGTGGTTTTGCCTTCACGGATACCCTGCTGGAGCCATGTTTGGACCTTTGCTTTTAAACACCATTAATACAGCGGAGTGGTCACCTGTCCGGGGAGTAATCCCCATCCTTCTCCTGTTGGCTGCGGGGATACGCTCCAGCTGTGACCACTGGGATCCTGGGTAGGATTGAAGCAGGTTCAATTTTCAATTCAATTCAATTTTATTTATATAGCGTCTATTACAAAAGAAGTTGTCTCTGGGCACTTTCCAGAGACCCATCCAGGTATAGATGAATAGATAGAGGGACACCCTCCTCTGATCCCCATGGCCCCCTGTATAGAGGGTATGGATTGATGTCACTTCCCCACGGGACCACGCCCCCTTACTTGCACTGAGTGGCGAAAATGGCTGCAACTAGTGGAGAAGATGGGATAACAGCAGATTATTGGCCCGTACAGTTACCCCAAGAACCAGTGGTCCATGGACATTAATATTTGGTACAGTTACCAAGAACCAGTGGTCCATGGACATTAATATTTGGTACAGTTACCCCAAGAACCAGTGGTCCATGGACATTAATATTTGGTACAGTTACCAAGAACCAGTGGTCCATGGACATTAATATTTGGCCACGAATCCAGTTTCTGATATTTATATGTACTTAATTTCTACGCCGGGGAAATACACGAAGCAAAGCTTGAAGGCTTACAAAAGTCTTGACGCTTGGTCCGACTTCAAGGCAGGATTTGTTGTAGAAATTAAAGTGATGAGGACACCGAACTTTATTATTTGACCGTTTAACGTTAGCTACCCAAAAATCCAACATTACCTGATACAAAATGGGAACCACAAATCCACGTTTCGGTGACTGGAATCCAGTTGTTTCTGCGAATTGCAGGGATCCATTTGTCTCTCTTAAGCTTATTTTTCGTCAGTCTGTAAAACGACAACTCTGATTTCTTGCTAAATCTATGAGTACAGTCGATCGCACAACAGCTCTTTCCCATTTTAGATGTTTTCCAGTTGCTCAAACTGAAAGTTTACGCTGCCACTCAGTCTTTCTGACACTCAGTCTTTCTGACACTCAGTCTTTCTGACACTCAGTCTTTCTGACACTCAGTGGGCGTAACCCGCTGTGAAGTCGCATCTGTGACGTCATGCACATTCCCTCCATTTGGGGTACCATTTGTCACAGGATCATCGTCGCCCTCGACCAAGCGTTCAGCCCGGGTTCAGGAGACAGTCATATTCTTCATTTCTGAGTTTTGTTGTTATAGGCCGCGGCCGCTGTAGGACCCCCTATAATCCACCCAACGCCTTTGTTCTGCTCGTTTCTCCTTTACTGCCCAGGCATTTATGAGCCAATACTGCATGCACTTAACCTCTTGCAAGTGCAAGAGCTAATCTTCTTCATTTCCAACACTGTTGTCACTCTCTCTCTCTCTCTTCTTGTGTTTTCGGCTGGTTTCTCTTCTCGCTTGGCTCTCCAGCTAAAGCTGAGCTGTGCTTACTGGTAACAACAATCTGTTCAGTGTTTGTTAAAAGCTCATCTTTCCTTCTTGTGTCCTGAACTCTCCCCAGCTGGTTGAGACAGATGGCCTCACTGTCTCAGTTTGACTTGTTGGACATTTCTTCACGCTAAAATGCATTTTTTTTTTCTTGACAGCTGTCACCATGTGAATGTCTAATTACAACTTCTGGGTTAATTTCTCTCATGAGACATTTTTCTGGGGATTTTTTAAATTATTTTTATAATAAATCTGTTAGTTAAAAATAGTTATAACAGTTAGAAGATCATCCTACAGAATATTACCTGAGTTTTTGATGTAGGACTCTTCCCTCTGTGTGGAGGCAGGACGGAAATCCCTGAGCTTTACAAAGTGATCCATGTCTCTTGAAAATATTGGAAGGCCAGGGCTGTTTGGCAGGAACAGTGGAGGTGGTGCACTATTGCTGGGAAATAAGAGATCAATCACTTCTGTGAGCCTGAGACTGCAGCCGTTCAGTGGATGGTGCAACATGAACCATGAAGATAAGTCGACCTTTGTGAGACAAGCCCACGTTACCTTTCGTTCAGCAGAGAGCTCCTCCTCCACCCAGCAGACCTGGAGTTTCATCACTACCTCCTCCACTTGCTCCTGCTCATTGGCATATGAATGGAGATGAAAAACGACTGCATCTCTGCTTACCGTTTACAAAATACATATATTTACATAATGATGAATCCAGTGTAAGTGTTTGTGTAGTTGCTTGAATGAGGAGCAAAGTGTAAAATCGTTGCATAACCGTGATATCGTTGAATGGGGATTTAAATGTGTGGTAAAAACAAAAGCAAATGTGACTTTGAAGTCCAGCCTCTGAGGTGTTCTTGAGCAGGTAATTAAACCCAGTTATTTCACTGCTTAAGGCCCATCAATAATGGCTAACTCAGCCATGATACCAGCCAATGCTCCAGCAGTTGAGGTTAACTAAATAAGAGATGTGGCCAGACTCACACTATCTTTTAGATGGTTTTCACATTTGCATCTGCAGGTAATGGATGTCTCTCAAATCCATCAGGTTTATATGATGTCGTATAAGATCATGCCAAGTGGCTGCTGGGACTGCTGGACCTCAGTAACATGACACTAACACAGAAAAACCTCTCCAGCCGTCGTACTTTGAGGCTCTCTGGAAAGTCGCTCAATTTGTAAGCCAAGAAAACTGAGGTGATACAGTAAAATTACTACTAGATAGCTGAGAGACGGTGGACTTTTATGTGAAAAGAGGGACAGAAGATGCATGACTCAGTAAGAAGAGAACAGACCAGAGAATGTGAATCTGCCAGAGGTGAAGATGTGTAAATGTCCACCACTTTGTGAAGGAAACCATTCAGCGAAGCAAATATGATTCTAAACGCAACACTGCAAACATTTTGATCACATCGTCAGTCATATTGCAATAAACCCAGAGACTTCTCTACCCGTAGGACAACGGAGGAGGCTGAAAACCAGTACTGAATACAGATTAGCAAGGTCCACACCAGTTGTTGGGGGACCAGGCGCTCGGGTGTGAAATAGGCAGCTGGAACAAGACCTAGGTGGAAGACAATATAGAATTGTTTGAATGTTACTATACAAGTAGCCCAGATGAAAGAGGATACCTGCAGAGGATGTGTGGCCTGTGATTACTTCGAAACACAACATCCAGATTAACCAAGAAACACCTTGTTCCAACATCTGGAAGTGGCAGCACCAATGAACCAGCTGCTCGCAGACGGGACACACTCAGAAGGGCTGACCCAAGGCCCCACGGTCTTCCTCACGAAGGACCCCCCCAGTAAAAGGGTTGATCCCTTCCAACCTGCCGATTACCTGCCTCTGCACAACATGGACGCTCCGGTCCGCCGTCATGACAGCCAGGATAGGTAGGCATGGCTCGGCACATGACCACTAGGGGGCCCCCAAGAGTTAAAAAAAAATAAAAATACAATATAAAATGTGTGAGTGATCGCAGCACGGTGGCTTAGTGGTTAGCACTGTTGCCTCACAGAAAAAAGTCCCCGGTTCGACTCCCAGGCCCGGCGGGGGTCTTTCTGTGTGGAGTTTGCATGTTCTCCTCGTGCTTGCGTGGGTTCTCTCCGGGTACTCCGGCTTCCTCCCACAGTCCAAAAACATGCGTAGTAGGTTAATTGATGATTCTAAATTGCCCGTAGGTGTGAGTGTGAGTGTGCATGGTTGTGTGTATCTATATGGCATTGTGATGGACTGGTGACCTGTCCAGGGTGGACCTGCCTCTTGCCTGAAAATGACCTGGGATAGGCTCCAGCAGACCCCTGTGACCCTGAAAAGGATATAGCAAGTATAGATAATGGATGGATGGATGGATGGATGGATGGATGTTGGAGTGATGATTCATACATTATCAAATATATGTTATCATACAAAAACACAATAATTAATATTATTACATAAACAATATTATGTTAACAGACTAGAGTAGATACTGGTGGTGTATTGGCTGCTGCCTCTCGATCCAGAGCTCCACTGGTAACGTGTTCATTCAATCGAAAACGGCACTTCACATCTGAGGAGTAGGTTGAAGGCCCACCATGTCGCAAAAACAGACTTTATTTGTTTATTCTATTTAATGATGTCTGTTTTTATACATTTTAATTTATTCTTATGTGGAGAACATATTGATGAGCTACTGTTTATCTAAGTTGAGTGATTTTAATTATAGTTCTAGTTTTTGTAGTACTTTGTTGTTGCACTTAATTGTTGTTGTTCCACTTCAAATTGGTGTTGCACATTTGCTGTTGCAGTTTATTTAAAACCAAAAATAAAATAGATAAGGTGTTTACAGTAAATGGTTTATAAATGATCTATCTGATTACCGGTATTTTGTTTCTTTCAGTAGGCCTACACTCTAGATCACACTCGGTTTCACACTTAGTACTATATCACTTTAAATATTCAGTGTAAATCAACCCCAGGCCACTCTTGTAGCTGAATTTGCTCCATTTCAGATTAAAAACCATAGATGGTAAAAACCTGCCAGGCTGACAGTAGGATGATGGAAACAACTCTGCTGCAACTCTGCAGCTCTTTCACCTTTGACCTGTTGCTTCTCTGTGTGGCCAGTAGGGCCAGTTGCTGACTTTGCCAAATATTCATTGAAAGATTTTCTGCAAGTTTGTTAATCTGTCGTCTGCTTCCATGGTCTTAATCACTGTGGATTACAATCTAACTACAACAAAAAGTTCTTACATCTAGTTTTACAGGTGTATTTGTAATGACAGGGAAGAACATGAAATAAGTTTATAGTGGGTGTGTGAATGATCAATAATCAGTATTATTGGCCCCTTTGTTTAAAAAATTAAATTTATTATCCATCTATGATATTAACATACTCCAATCATGTGCTTTCATTTACAAATGCACTTATCTTGCAAATATGCTTCCAAGTACTTTCAAAGATTTTTTTAAGACCAATTCACAAATTCATAACTATAATACCAGACAATTTGAGGATCTCCATTCTTCATTCAGTCGTACCAATAGCAGTCAGTTCTCCATCAAAGACAGAGGTGCCTCACTCTGGAACTCTCATATACTTATCGCAAAATCTTCACTGTCTATTAATAGTTTTAAACAGAGATTGAAGACCAGCCTTATTGATCAAGCGTCTAGAAGTGCTTCCACTTAATGTGGACTCACTTCTGCACGTGCACACCGAGAAATTGTCTGTTTATATCCATCTTTTTTGAACGCTGTTTTTTTTTTGTTTTTTTCTTTTTTTGTTCTTGCTATTATTTCAATACAATGTATTTTTCTTGGTGAGAACTTTGAATAAGCCCATTTAGGGCTTCCTTTCTCACCTGCACATATTTTCATGCTTTTTATGTTCATTTAAACTTTTGTACCGTTTTTTTTTATGTTGTGCAAATAAACAAATCAAATCAAAATAATTAGAGGGTCCCAAAATCTAATTTTGCTTAGGGCCCCATGGAGGCTTGAGCCGGGCCTGTCCAGCACCAACCACTGCCTACAGGACGAGCCTACGACTCGTGGATCCTGGAATCCTTGGAGATGTACGACATCAATGGGACTCTTTTCTTCATCACGAACTGGATGGGAGCCGTGAAAGGTTACTCTGGAGCTCCGGCCACTGGCAGAGAACCCCAGCTTGGAGCAGGGAGCTGCTTTTATGAAATAAAAATAAAAATAAAAATACAAATAAACCAACCAACCAATTCTACTGGACAGATTTCTAAACGGAAAGGTGCTGAAATATATGTGTTGACATCAGAATCAGAATCAGGTTTTATTGGCAGTTTAGAAAAACATGTTTTTGACTTCGGATACACCGGCGGCGACACGATGGTATTATGCGCCTATTTTTCCAAGGGTAACACTGGGATAGGGGGGGGGGGGGGGGGAACACATCTTCACACTGAGTATAATACGCAGTGTCAAGGTGCAAAAAACACCTCGGCACACAAAGCAACAAACATCATCACAAGACTTGCATGTGGGTGTGTGGGGTTGGGGGGGGGGGTCCCGGCACAGTGCATCCAAGTGATCGCCGCGGCTTCATGGCACTCGAAACCCGGAGACTGCGATGGGGGAGGGCTGATAAGAGGGGGCGCCGGGAAGGCGTTGAGATGAGGGAGGTGTGGTTATCAGCAAGTGTGTGTGTGAGCGGTAAGTCCGTGAACTTCGCTCAGAGCTGCTCCACAACCATTGTCCTTGATGTTATCAGACGGCTCGGTACAGTTCTGAAACAGGTCCACAGATGTTCCTGGGAGAGGGGAGGGCTAGTGGGGGCAGAGTCCCTTGTTTACATTCCACCAGGGAGATTGTGACTGGAGCAACCGGCCAAGCTGCCCTGTCAAGGTCAGATTATAGAATCAACAATTGTATTGAAAAGAAAACAGGCAGACTCCAGTCATTTTCTGTCTGCCTTAAGTCTCTGGTTCCTCAATGGCGACTCCAAACAGACAAATTGTGATCAATTCCACACAACATACAATTGTTCCAATTTCTTTGAGGCACCTTGACGCCGTAACATTGGATTTAATACTTGAACGTATTTTTACATGAAAGAAAATAACCTCAAATTGCTGTTATCAGTTGAATGTCTCATTTAAATAGTTGGCAGGTGAAAACAAATGGAAACGTGGTAACATGCAAACATCCCTCATGTGTTTTCTTTCTGGGGTTTGTGAGACGCAGCAAAGGAACAACCCAGAGAACAGACGGGTTCTGGGATTCTCTCCCCTCAGTCCTGACGATACTGAAAACATGACTTTTATTTAGTCATGACCCGTTTTACGCAGGCAACTGACTCTCAACTCAGCTTGGTGCCTGTCGTTGGTAATTCATTTCCCTTCAGGTATTGATAAAGTTTGTTTTTAATTGAATTTGATAGAATTGTCTCCCATAGCTAAGAAACAGACTTGCAAATGAGCCGATGCATGTACAAGGGCGATGTTTGTGTCTATTAACTGTTATTTGAGCGACACAACAAAGACACACCCTATAATCTTAATGTCAGCTTGGAGGAAACATTTGTCAGATATTTCTCTGGAGAACTGGATTGTATCGGGAAATCTTTGGATATGACAAAATCTCCCGTCGCTGCAAAGACAGGAATACTTAGTTTGATATTGCCGCAGTGATCATTTTGAAACCTGTATTATTTTTATTTTATTTTATTCTACTCCTGATGCCTTTTATAGGATTGGGACGGCAGGTGTCCACCACCACTGTGTTTTGCTTGGAATTAATTAATGGATTGGAAAAAAAAGCAGCGGATATTTTGGGTGTGCCAGTGTCTCTCTGTGTATTTGCTACACATTGAGGATTAAGTTATCAACTTATCACCATTTAAAATGATTACGCTGCCAGCGGTGGACATGGCCTAGATTTGAAAGACAGCCTTGTTTGCTCCGGCAAAATGCTCCACATACTTTGTAAATACTGCTGATGCCTTCTTATCTGCAGACAAGTGTTACAGCGTTCTATCTGGTTAAAAAGTCCTAAGATGTGATTGTTAAAGAGGTGCGTAGAGTTTTTTCCTGTAGCTGCAGCGTTAAGGAGCTGCGACGCCTTTAGTTCACCTCAACATTTGAGTCATTTGCATATAGATGGTCTTAAATTAAAGGCAGTTGGACTTGACAGTGACCCGTACAGTTACCCCAAGAACCAGTGGTCCATGGACATTAATATTTGGTACAGTTACCCCAAGAACCAGTGGTCCATGGACATTAATATTTGGTACAGTTACCAAGAACCAGTGGTCCATGGACATTAATATTTGGTACAGTTACCAAGAACCAGTGGTCCATGGACATTAATATTTGGTACAGTTACCCCAAGAACCAGTGGTCCATGGACATTAATATTTGGTACAGTTACCAAGAACCAGTGGTCCATGGACATTAATATTTGGTACAGTTACCAAGAACCAGTGGTCCATGGACATTAATATTTGGTACAGTTACGAAGAACCAGTGGTCCATGGACATTAATATTTGGTACAGTTACGAAGAACCAGTGGTCCATGGACATTAATATTTGGTACAGTTACCAAGAACCAGTGGTCCATGGACATTAATATTTGGTACAGTTACCAAGAACCAGTGGTTCATGGACATTAATATTTGGTACAGTTACCCCAAGAACCAGTGGTCCATGGACATTAATATTTGGTACAGTTACCAAGAACCAGTGGTCTATGGACATTAATATTTGGCCACGACTCCAGTTTCCTGATATTTATATGTACTTAATTACGGGGAAATACACAAAGCAAAGCTTGAAAGCATTCAGAAGTCTTGACGCTTGGTCCGACTTCAAGGCAATATTTGTTGTAGAAATTAAAGTGATGAGGACCCCGAATTTATGATTTGACCGTTTAACGTTAGCTACCCAAAAATCCAACATTACCTGATACAAAATGGGAACCACAAATCCACGTTTCGGTGCCTGGAATCCAGTTGTTTCTGTGAATTGCAGCGATCCATTTGTCTCTCTTAAGCTTATTTTTCGTCAGGCTGTAAAACGATAACTCAGATTACTTGCTAAATCTATGAGTACAGTCGATCGTACAACAGCTCTTTCACATTTTAGATGTTTTCGAGTTGATCAAACTGAAGGTTTACGCTGACACTCAGTCTTTCTGTCACTCTGTCTTTCTGACACTCAGTCTTTCTGACACTCAGTCTTTCTGACACTCAGTGGGTGTAACCCACTGTGACGTCATGCACATTCCCTCTACAGGGTGAAGGATGGCCAAGACTTATCCGCACCTGGAGAGTGGGACACTGATTGGTAAGTATTGGTGTTTGAACAACTTCCAAGTGTTTACAAGACTGTTCTCTTTTTCTTTTTTTTTCTTCTTGTTTTTCTCAGCCATGATTACATTAACCACGGTGATTGAGTAAATGAGACTACGCTAAGTGTTTCAACAGTGTTTTGCACGCAATGCTGTTGTATATATATGCTAAATAAACATGGCGTAGCCTAGCAACTTTATTTTTGGAGCACAGCTTACTAAATCAAAGTTAAGATTGTATGTGGTTGTGAGAATGCAATAAATGTTTTCCAGCTTTAGCTGGACTGCTTTTACAGACGTCCCCAACAGAGATGTCAGTGTGTAATCTGTGTTGTTGTGGGTCCTCCCTTGTACACCTTTCATGCTCCAGATCAGACTCTGCCCTTAACGCTTGTGGCTGGACATCTGGACTTATCATTGTTGAAAACAGGGGGCACGGTGGCGCAGCTGGTAGTGCAGCGGTCTCACAGCAAGAAGGTCCTGGGTTCGATTCCCGCCGGGGGACGCTGTGGGTGCTGAAGTGCGTGTTAGTTCCCCCCTGACTTCAGTGCCCACACCATGGGTGGGGTTGGCGAAAGGATCTTTCTGTGTGGAGTTTGTATGTTCTCCCCGTGTTCCCCTGGGTAGCTAGTGTGAGCTACCCTCACAAAAACATGCACACAGTCCTGGGCTATACATGCCCCCTCTGGCCAACCGGCGCCTCCCGGGGTTGGTAGAGGATGGCAATGCCCAGGACTGTCACTTAGGTAGGAGCACGGGGTGGTAAAAATGGGAAAAAAACCGGGATAAAAATATTAAAAAAAAAAAAAAATCATTGTTGAAAACACAAGCTATTTGATAGCAACAAAACTAAAACAACAAGGAACTTGTTCACGACGGATGCTCCAATCCTGGACTTGTTACCGTGGGTGGATGTGAGTTCCCATCCAACTTTTCAACAGAGATTTGCATGTGATTTAATCACATCAGTTGTTGCCAGGATACGACAACAACATTATGCCTTCATGGAGATCTCTGTACATTTCAAACATCAACAGTTGATTGAGCAGTAGATTTTATTTTTCAAGTGATGTATTCCTATTTTAGTCACTTCAGTTAAAAAAAATACTTTATTAATCCCGAAGGCAACTTTATTAATAATGAATTAATTAATTAGTTTCCGTCAAGTGTAGCATGAATACTGCAACTGTGTAATTTCCCTTTGGGGTATAAATTAATGAACTTTGATGCATTCTTGGTACAGTTGCTTTTGTTTACACTCATATGTAAAATGTATGTAATGACACTGTTGGTTCATTCATGATTTTCACAAAACCCTGTATAAAGGTCACCACTGTACTATGGGTTCTTTTGTATGGATATTATGGTTTTAGTAGAATAATTATCATTTTTTTCTGGTACACTTTGAACATTTTGTGAACTTTTTAAAAATGTGTATATATATTCCTGTTTTACATTTTTTGTCTTTTTTTAATATGAATTATGCACAATGTTGCCACTGTTGCACCCATTCTATTCTATTCTATTCTGTTCCATTCTATTCTACTTTTTAAAAATGTGTATATATATTCCTGTTTTACATTTTTTTGTCCTTTTTTAATATGAATTATGCACAATGTTGCCACTGTTGCACCCATTCTATTCTATTCTATTCTATTCTATTCTATTCTATTCTATTCTATTCTATTCTGTTCCATTCTATTCTATTTTATTCTATTCCATTCTATTCTACTCTATTCTGTTCCATTCTATTCTATTATGTTCCATTCTACTCTATTCTGTTCCATTCTATTCTATTCAGTTCTATTCTATTATATTCCATTCTATAATCCATTCTATTCCATTTCATTCTATTCTATTCTGTTCTATTCCATTTCATTCTATTCCATTCAGTTCTATTCTATTCTATTCCATTATATTCTATTATATATTCCATTCTATTCCATTTCATTCTATTAAATTCTGTTCCATTCTATTCTATTCTGTTCTATTATATTCCATTCTATTCTATTCTGTTCTATTCCATTCTATTCTATTCTATTCTATATTCCAATGTATTCCATCCTCCGTTCCGTTCTATTCTATCCTATCCTATTCCATTCCATTCCATTCCATTCCATTCTGTTCTATTCCATTCCATTCCATTCCATTCTATTCTATTCTATTCCATTCCATTCCATTCAATTCTATTCTATTCCATTCTATTCTATTCCATGGTATTCCATTCTCCGTTCTATTCTATTCTATTCGTTCCCGTGATTCCGCCTGGGCGACCCTGGCCCCGCCCCCACGCTGTCGTCACGCCCAGTGGGCGGGGCCAGGGCTGTGTGACGGCGGAAGGCTGATTTATGGTTCCGCGTTACACCGACGTAGAGCCGTACGGCGTAGGGTACGGCGTGGATTTAACGCGGAAGCATAAATCCGTCTGGAGCGTGTGCAGCGGCGGCGCAGCTACAACAGAGCGGCGACAGCAGCGGCTCCGGGGCTTTGTTTAGTGGACGTGAAGGAGCTCCAGCACCTCCTCCAGAAATGTGGTCGGATATAAGGACGTTGCTACTTTTTCATTTCTTCGTCCTCAGGCTCCTTATTTTGGAAGGTCAGAAGTGTTTTGTGTTTTTCTTATTTTTCTCCCGTGTGTGAGGCGGTGATGAATTGAAATATAACGGGAGCCGTGGGATGATGATGATGATGATGAGGATGATGATGATTGAAGGCGCCCCCGGTACTCGCGTCAGATAAAGGGAAGAAAGAGAAAATATATAGGCTACATTTCTCTATTATTGATACACAAAGGCGCGGTTTCTGTCATTTTAACTTGTATTATCTTGTTTTTCCCCCTGGTTGCTTCAGTGTGTGTTGAGCGTAGAGAAGCAGCGCGTCTGTCATGTGTGTGAGCATCTCTGCATCCCCATCCTCTCTGTAGTCGCTCACACTCACTGAACTGTGTGAGGAAAAGGGGCCTTCCCCCCCCTAAAACTATTAAACAGCCCTACAAAAGCAAAGCAGATCAGTAATAGAGAAAACTCCGACCATGACAGTTCCACCGCCTCAGCCCATTGACCCGCATGAATGCTGCATAACAATCAGGCATTCATTTGCAAATGAAAGTTGGACCACTAGAGGTTACTACTCCACTACTGTGGCTTTGTTGCACATCCCTTCTGGACTCTGATCCCCCCCCCCCCCCCTTCGCATTTTTCCTGTTTTTTTTAATTGGTATTTATTTGTCTTCTTGCAGCTACTGATGAATGCGAGGATGGACAGTTCCAGTGCCACAACAAAAGGTGTATACCAGTTATCTGGAGGTGCGACGACGACGACGACTGCTCTGACAACAGCGACGAGGAGAACTGCCGTAAGTGAAGTCTGGGCAAATTAAAGCCCCCTCTGGGACCTGAGCTGTTACATATTTCACACTGAAAGTAAAAGATCACAAAGCTATAAAAGCTTTCCTATAAATAATTGCATCAGTTTAACTAGTAACACCCCCTCCTCTACCCACACACACAATAATTTAGTCCCAGTTTAATGCTGTCCACCATGTATCCCTTATGATCCAGGTCCTGGTCCAGGTTTCTTCCTCCTAAAGGATAGTTTTTCTTGCCACTGTTTGGTTTAAGGTTTTCTTCCCACTAGGGGAGTTTTCACCTGCCATTGTTTAATTCAATTCAATTTTATTTATAAAGCTTCTAATACAACAAAAGTTGTCTCTAGACGCTTTCCAGAGACCCATACCCAGAGCATGACCCCTGAGCAGTTATTACATAAACAATGGCAGGTTAAAAACTCCCCTAGTGGGAGAAAAACCTTAAGCCAAACAGTGGCAAGAAAAACTCCCCTTTAGGAGGGAAGAAACCTGGACCAGGACCTGGATCATAAGGGGGGACCCTCCTGCCGAGGCAACAGCACAGCAGGCAGGTGGAAGCAGCAACGGGATGACCAGGGGTGGGGACCGCAGGCCAGCACGCAGCTCCCGAAGCTCCGGCCCAATCAGCAAGTCCCAGGTTGGGGTGCAGGGTCGGGGAAAGGTTGAGAAGGGGCAGGGCCAGGGAGAGGAGTCTTGACGGACAAACCTCTCCCCCGCCTGCCCGGGCCGTTACCCTGCCCCTCTCACTCCCACGCTGCAGGATCCGGTGTTTTGCATTCAGATTATGTTATGTTTATGTAATAATTGCTCGGAGGTCATGTTTTGGGTTTCTGGAATGCGCCTAGAGACAACTTGTGTTGTTATAGACGCTATATAAATGAAATTGAATTGAAATTGAATGTATCTAAGCAATGAAAAATACGCTTCAGAAGTTGGTCCCCTTATTTGCTATCATTAGATTAGATTGTAATTACAAACCCATTTGGGGTTGACTCTCAATTCAGGAATGGTGTTTATATTGGTATTTCTTTGTCTTAATTAAGCGTGTATCTGCCAATTTAACGTTTATGGACTAAAAAATTACAGCTCCCTATCGTTGATTGTGATTTCCTTCCAGTTTTGAGGCGGATTTGCCGGATTGCCTCCATTTCTTTCCCCCCCTGGTCTCTCGGCCGTGTTGTTTTCGTGAGGGTGTGATGCATGTGTGATGGCCTCAGGCCTTGAGTCTGTGCAGGTGATTGAATCTCTCCTGGAAAAAGAAGCTCGATTGAGGGTTGATTGAGTGGAACCATTTCGCAATCATCGCCAAACTGGAAGCTGTCCAGGTGAAAGCGTCCGCCCGGTGAAAGGAAGCTCCGTCACGTCTCTCCCGGACGCGTCGTCCCGTGTCAAATTGTAGAATTCCAGCTTCCTATCTGGCAGTGAGCCAGTGGCCTATATTTTTGAAAGAATGCCTGTGCTGGAACCCGTGAAGTTGTGCCAAAGCGCTGCGTGTTGCTGCGCTGCGCGTTCTTTTGTGTCTGGGAGGAATTTTCACACCTCCCCACCGAGGAGAAGTACGCAAAGCTCTCCACGTCTCCTCGTACCTAGCTCGGTCTTCCAACAACTCCTACACTATATTGTATACGAGCACGTCGTGCACGTCAGGAGGTGTTGCTATTGACTTCCTGTTTCGGAGACAGCAGGATGTGCCCTCGGGCATGCAAATGAAAGCAGGTCACTGGGAGGATCTCTGCTCTTAAAACTGCCTCTCGTGCACAATCAGACATGCACAAACCTTGTTGTTGGAGAAAACCATTACTCCGTCAGGCTTTGTTTCCTTCCTCTTTATGTATTTATTAAGAATCTGCAGACCCCTCACACCCAGGACACAGTCTGTTCCAACTCCTCCCCTCTGGACGGCGCTACAGAGCTCTGTACGCCAAAACCCTTCAGACACAAGGACAGTTTCTTCCCCCAAACTGTTGCTCTGATCAACTCTCAACACTCATACAGGACTGTCTCAGAAAATTAGAATATTGTGATAAAGTTCTTTATTTTCTGTAATGCAATTTAAAAAACAAAAATATCATACATTCTGGATTCATTACAAATCAACTGAAATATTGCAAGCCTTTTATTATTTTAATATTGCTGATTATGGCTTACAGTTTAAGATTAAGATTCACAGAATATTCAAATTTTTTGAGATTGGATATTTGAGTTTTCTTAAGCTGTAAGCCATGATCAGCAATATTAAAATAAAAATAAAAAGGCTTGCAATATTTCAGTTGATTTGTAATGAATCCAGAATGTATTCTAATTTTCTGAGACAGTCCTGTAGAGTCTCAGAGTAATGAATCACTGTGCAATAATAATAATAATAACAACCACAACCATATGCTGTAACAATGCACCTTTCAATAATCATATCTACCTCATACTGCTGTACCTTTCAATTTAAAAAAAAATGTATATATGTTAATAAGAGCTGTCATTTGCCTCTTTACTGTACAGTGAGCGAAAATTCAAATTCAAGAGTCAAATTCCATGTCTTCTTTGACCTGACTTGGTCAAATAAGCATGATTCTGATTCTGATTCTGAACCCCTGTTTCTTTAATCACGTGCAGCTTATGACACGGGACTAACATGGAAACACTCTTTCTTGAAAGCGTTTGAAGCTTGAACAAGTACCTGGCCTTCGCTGTGCGTGCACTTCCTCTCCTCGTCTGGATCCTCGCATCTGCGTTTCCCACGCAGGTGCAGAGGTCGCTTCGTCTGTGCAAGGACAAACTCTTGCTCCTGAATGGCTGTCCTTACAGCGTCGGACCACTAGTGGGCTCAGGGTACGAGTTGGTAAACATCCCCTGCTGCATGCTGCGCAGCTCTTGGAGCTTTTGATGAATGTGCTACAATTAAAGTTATTCTTTCCCCCGTTGCTGCGTGTGAGGGAAGACAAAAGACAGAAGACAGTTTAGTGCAGTGAAGTGTAAACCTTTACGACTCATGCTGCACAGAGGGAGAAGACGGCGCGTATCTGGATTCTACATGTAGCGAATCCTGTGCATAAATTACCCGTTAAGTTTCTCAGTGACGAGTGGGGGCTGCGGGTGCGTGGCGTAGTTTCTGAGCAGCAGAACAGAGGCTTTACTCGGGTCCACGAGGTATTTTTGTACAGCACAATGCCAAGCCACAGGAGCCAGGGACTGACTGTGCTCAGCAGACCGTTGCTGCAGAACTTGCTGACAGGAGGAAACCTTCTTCTCGGCTCTGTAGTTTTCATGCCGCTGTCGTCTTCATATCCCACCCGGCTGGAGCTGCCGGTTGAACACTGGGAAGTTGTTCAAACACCAATACTTTCCAATCAGTGTCCCGCTCTCCAGGTGCGGATGAGTCTTGGCCATCCTCCACCCTGTAGAGGGAATGCACATGACGTCACAGATGCAACTTCACAGCGGGTTACGCCCACTGAGTGTCAGAAAGACTGAGTGTCAGAAAGACTGAGTGGCAGCGTAGACTTTCAGTTTGAGCAACTGGAAAACATCTAAAATGGGAAAGAGCTGTTGAACGATCGACTGTACTCATAGATTTAGCAGGAAATCGGAGTTATCGTTTTACAGACTGACGAAAAATAAGCTTAAGAGAGACAAATGGATCACTGCAATTCACAGAAACAACTGGATTCCAGGCACCGAAACGTGGATTTGTGGTTCCCATTTTGTATCAGTTAATGTTGGATTTTTGGGTAGCTAACGTTAAACGGTCAAATCATAAAGTTCGGTGTCCTCATCACTTTAATTTCTAAAACAAATCCTGCCTTGAAGTCCAAGCGTCAAGACTTTTGTATGCCTTCAAGCTTTGCTTCGTGTATTTCCCCGGCGTAGAAATTAAGTTCATATAAATATCAGGAAACTGGATTGGTGGCCAAATATTAATGTCCATGGACCACTGGTTCTTGGTAACTGTACCAAATATTAATGTCCATGGACCACTGGTTCTTGGTAACTGTACCAAATATTAATGTCCATTGACCACTGGTTCTTGGTAACTGTACCAAATATTAATGTCCATGGACCACTGGTTCTTGGGGTAACTGTACCAAATATTAATGTCCATGAACCACTGGTTCTTGGTAACTGTACCAAATATTAATGTCCATGGACCACTGGTTCTTGGTAACTGTACCAAATATTAATGTCCATGGACCACTGGTTCTTGGGGTAACTGTACGGGTCACTGTCAAGTCCAACTGACGCTAATTTAAGCTGATAATCTACTGTTATCCCGTCTTCTCCACTAGCTGCAGCTGTTTTTGCTGATGTTTTGCCACTCAGTGCGAGTAAGGGGTTGTGGTCTAGTAGGGAAGTGATACTCTCTGTTTCCAATGACCCCCATCCCCCAGCTGCATAACCCCCACGCTGTGCTCCATCCCTCCATCCCTCCATCCCTCCACCCAGCACACCATCCCCCATTATCTTAACTGTAGTCCCTGCTGACCAGTCCCTTACAGTACACACCCACGCATGCATGTTCACGCATGTGTAACTACACAGTTATGCAGAGATGCACACGTGCGTGATGCAGACATGTTCATTTTAATCAAAAGTATGTAACCATAATGGGAATGAGACATCGTGTATTCTGCTTGCATAACTTTCCTGGGGAGGATGATCTACAAAGCCAAAATGCCTCGCTCCTCTGCTGGTGCTGACAGCTGCGGAGGCGACAAAAAGACTTTCTCAGAGTTAGATTCGTGCCAACTCTGACACGGAGCCGTCGTTTAATCCCTGTCCTGATTACAGACGCCCGTCACCCACTTCCCATCCGTGTGTCTCACCTTCAAAGTCCACAGTGTCCCCTCTGACTTTCCTCTCATCCTGGAGTGTGATAAGGATCTCCATCTCTACTCCATCCACATTCATGGCTGTATCATTTATACCGCAGTCTCACATCGCCACGCAGAGCTCAAAGTTTCCCTTTGTTTTCCTCTGGGATGCAAAGTCAGCACCAAGCAGCGCCTTCTCTCGTTGTGTTCTTTTCCCTAATAGATACACACCATCTTTTCATTCTCAGGCTCACTTCTGGGAGCGCTGGCGCCCGCCTGCACCTCCTGTTAGTGTTTACCTGTTTGTCCAAGCCTCTGAGAGGCTGCACTGTCCTCTGCAGCGGCGTGGGAGCCAGTGGTGTACTAGCACACTTAAGCTTTCAGGATGAGGAACTAATTACAGCTTCATTTAACAGTTTTTAAACGTCAGACATTCTGTGCGCAGCTTGCATCTGGATCACATTGAGGTGACTGTGAGGTTCTGAATATTAATTAGTTGGTAGATTTGGCCATTAGGTAAATGATCGTGTAGCTGTTCGGAGGCCTCTCTTTCCAGAGACATGTCATGCCCTTCTTTTAAAGGCTGGAAAACCTGAGCGTTATTCCTCTTTTTATTCTCTCATGGCACAAAAGTTCCAGTAGTGGATGGTGCTACACAGGTGTCAATATTAGTAGTAAATGTGAACATAAATGTGGTTGTAGTTCTTGCTGTGATGCTTTTAAAGGGCGGCTCCACTGTCAGATGAGGCAGTAACATGAAACATCCACGATAAGAGCAGGCAGCTCTTGAAATGTCTGAAAAGTCAGCTGGAGCCGCGAGCAGCTATGAAGTGACAGAGCTCCTGGTGGATCTGGTTGTTCCTTATCGCCCATCTAGATCCCTTTTTAATTCTCTCCTCAGCACCAGGTTTATGAACATCTGCACCTCAGAGTTGGATCATGAAACAGACTTTTGCGCTGCCATTGCCTGTTGAATAAAATGAACAAGAAGCCGTCAGTCTCTCTCTCGCTGATTTCCACATCCTGACTCAGACGTCTGACTCCACCAATCGGTGGCCTTTAGTTTGATGACATCACAGCCCGACTCAGCCGCTTAGAACCTCGGCAGAGTAGTTACAGAAAAAGTATCTACTCGGCACGTTAGACCCCTGGTGGAAAAGCGAAGGACTCATCTTCCCGTTTGGACAGTGTGATCGCATGCTGACTGGAACTTGTGTGTGTTGAAGAACACAAACAATACCCAAGTTTTCGCCTGTGCACGCATCCTTTCTCAGGCTTATATAGAAATAAAGGGGCGTAGAATCAGAGCGCCTCCGTAGAGTGGCAGCCCATTGGTGGAGGTGGGATGTGTGGTTTGGAAGCTCGGGAGGAGAGACACCTGAGAAACGTAGAGCTGCTTGCTCCTCGTATGGTTCTCGGAGTGAGACGCAGTAATTGAAGTGAACCATTCAGCGGGGTGAATGTAAGCACACACCGCTGAGACGCATGGATTAACTGGAGTATCTCCAGTTGTTTCATCGTGTTCATGACATGGTGTTTCCAGGTGTGAGAGTGGAAGGGACAGTGAACTGGCCACACTTGTTCCAGTGAACTGGCCACACTGGCCGCAGTGAACTGGCCACACTGGCTGCAGTGACCTGGCCACACTGGCTGCAGTGACCTGGCCACACTGGCTGCAGTGACCTGGCCACACTGGCTGCAGTGAACTGGCCACACTGGCTGCAGTGAACTGGCCACACGTGTTCCAGTGAACTGGCCACACTGGCTGCAGTGAACTGGCCACACTGGCTGCAGTGAACTGGCCACACGTGTTCCAGTGAACTGGCCACACTGGCTGCAGTGAACTGGCCACACTGGCTGCAGTGACCTGGCCACACTAGCTGCAGTGAACTGGCCACACTGGTTGCAGTGAACTGGCCACACTAGCTGCAGTGAACTGGCCACACTGGTTTGCAGTGAACTGGCCACACGTGTTCCAGTGAACTGGCCACACTAGCTGCAGTGAACTGGCCACACTGGTTTGCAGTGAACTGGCCACACTGGTTCCAGTGAACTGGCCACACTAGCTGCAGTGAACTGGCCACACTGGTTTGCAGTGAACTGGCCACACGTGTTCCAGTGAACTGGCCACACTAGCTGCAGTGAACTGGCCACACTGGTTTGCAGTGAACTGGCCACACTGGTTCCAGTGAACTGGCCACACTAGCTGCAGTGAACTGGCCACACTGGTTTGCAGTGAACTGGCCACACGTGTTCCAGTGAACTGGCCACACTAGCTGCAGTGAACTGGCCACACTGGTTTGCAGTGAACTGGCCACACTGGTTCCAGTGAACTGGCCACACTGGTTGCAGTGAACTGGCCACACTGGTTTGCAGTGAACTGGCCACACTGGTTGCAGTGAACTGGCCACACCGGCTGCAGTGAACTGGCCACACTGGCTGCAGTGAACTGGCCACACCGGCTGCAGTGAACTGGCCACACTAGCTGTAGTGAACTGGCCACACTGGTTCCAGTGAACTGGCCACACCGGCTGCAGTGAACTGGCCACACTGGTTGCAGCTTCACTGTGGAAACTTCAGGAAATTTCCAGTAAAACTTCCTGCAGCGTTGACTCTCTGTTTCTTAACTATGACTCTGGCAAATTGATTTTTTTCCTCTCCGCTGTGTGGTTTCACTCTTCCAGTACAGTTGACAGCAATATTTAATAAATGTGACTGTACACAAGGTCTTAGTCTTCCCACCTGCTGAGATCTCATTATAATTGCAGAATAATAATAGCCCTGCACCGCGCTCCGCTGTGTGTCATGGATGTCTCATAATAATTGTGAGTTGCTTTTTTGGTTTGTGAGAGCAGACACATCCCGCTCTACTTGCATACATCGTACCCCGCAGTGTTTGCATTTATTTGTCGCTGGGTTTTTTAAGGGTTTGCTTTGGCAGCGGAGACGATGTTGATCTCCAGTCACAAAGGCAGTGGGATGAAAAAGAGTCGAGTGGAATTGATAGAAAGTGGGAAAAGAAATCATTTAGACCTGCAGGGTTGTGTTGGAGAGGCTGCTGGTGTTCCTTTCAAATTCCCTGCATAATCTCCATGGATGTTTACAAGTGTAAAGAACATAAAAGGCCTCCTTTAACTTTCCACCCAATATGCAGATGCATTTTGGGACTTTAAAAGGATGCATTCTGATGACATTAAGCACATGGGCGGACCCAGGGTGCATTTATCTTCATATTTACTCCGTGCATTAACATGATGTTGGAAGAAACTAAATTTTTGCTTTAATTTCAGTGAAATGTGGTTTTCTAAAAAGGATGTAAACATCTTAGTATGACTGAAATCGAGCAGGACAAAATGGAAGTTTGTAGGAAGTAAAAATTATATTGCTGCCAGCTAAACGGGAGACGTATCCGCTGTTTCGATACGCGGCGTCGTGGATCAGAAAAGCTCAATGCTAACAAACTGAAGGGGGAACTATCGCCACTTCTCGTGATAAAAAAATGTGTTTAAAAAAAAACCGTGTCATTCTTTTGCCTTGATGTTTTTGAATCGAGACCTACGTGACTCCTCTCAGAACTCACTCAAACAACAGGCAGAATTTTACGATTTAATGTGTAAGAGCAACACTAACAACTGTTTCAGACACACTGAAACATTCTGATGACATTATACTGTGATACTGATACTAAAAAAGCAGTTTGGACCAACAATGAGTCCATCAGGTCAGTGTAAACTCATTTCTGCACACTGAATTCAGGGGGCGCCTGGTTTTCAGCTAATGTGACCATTACTAAATTAAAAAATATTGACAAAATACATTTGTGAGCATATTCAAATTTTTGTTGTGCTTTTAAAATGTAAAAAGTGAAATTTAGAGCAGTGAAATTTGTTTTTTTTTGGCTCTTCTTTAGAACTACTCCAAACCCTGAAAAGGGGCCAAATTGGGCCAGTTCGAATAGGGGAAAAGTGAGGAAAAAAAGCCCATAACTTGAGAATGCTCACTTTTTTCTACATCAAACTTGCTGAGATATGAACCAGGTTTCTGTCCACCATCATCAAACAGTCAGAAAATGATTTATTTTGGTAATAAGAACATATAGGACTCCTTCACTTTTCTCTCATTTATCAGAAAAACATAAATTCCTATAAAATATACTATTACTTAGTTGTCTTGCTATTGAATACTAACCAGTGGTTCTATGGAGATATCTGGTACAGTTCTCTTTCTTTAGACACTTTGGACTCTCTTCCAGCTTGGAAGACTCTTTAGCAGTTGCAAGAGAATTTGCGCTTCTGCTTTATGGAAACAGGAAAAAGGACAACGGAAAGATGTGCACAAATCTGGATGAATTGAGATTCAACATTGCATCAACAACAGATGCATCCTCTGCAAATCTGCCACAGACGATGCATTTGAACAACATGTTAAAAGATGCATGTATCAAACAGCGACATGGTGCCACAGTATATATATATAATAATATAACCCTTCATGTGTGGATTAATCTGAAGATGTGTCTGACACACTGCTCCGTCTGCATGTCTCAAAGCAGCTGGCTCAGAGATCATGAACACATCTGGAGCACCGATTGAGCTACTAGCTCAGATTAGTGGGGTTGCACACTACCACACACACAGATGTTGGTGGGGGGTTAAACCCCCTCACCCCAAAACACCAGTCAGCCTTTTGCCCGTCATGTACAGTACTTATCTCCACTGGACTTGATGCTTCAGTGCTCAACACCTAAAACAGGGTTCGTACGTTTTGAAAAAACCTGGAAAAGTCATGGAATTTGAAAATGGAATTTTCAAGGTCTGGAAAAGTTTTGGAAACATAAGTTCCCCCCAATAAATTTAGGAAAAGTCATGGAATTTATTGTTCTCACTTTATGATAACATTTAGTAATAACAGCCTATACGGTAGATTTAAATTGATCAATAAATATTTCGTATCGAAAAGTCTCGCGCATTATCACGGGTGACGTGCCTAGCAACTTGCGCATCATGCAGATCAGATCGAGTGACCACATTCTCCAACAGTTATTACAGTTATATTAGATTACTATACAACATATACTACATATACTACAACATATTGCTGGTATATCAGTGTTAGTTTAAACAAATGTTTATTTTGTATTAAACCATAATTGTCATTAGATCTCCATTGTGGGGACTTTTTACATAGTTTTTGTCACGACTGGTGTGGTGAGGACCCAGATGCAGGAGAGCGAGGCAGGAGTTCAACAAAAAAGGGTTTATTCCACAAAAAAGGCAAGGACCAAAAACCAAAGCGCTGCTTAGCAGGATCAATAACACAGAAACAGGGATAAAAAAACTGGAGGAAAAACTTGGCAGGACACATGGAGGAAAGCACAGTACGGAACCATAAGGAGCAAGGGAATGAGAAGACCAGATATACACAGGGGATAACGAGACACAGGTGAAGACAATCAGGGCAGATGGGACACAGGCGGGGCAAAAGAGAAACAAACTGGGGGAAATGTCAACCACTGACAGTTTTATTACGATATTTCATTCATACATTGATGTTTTAGAGGTCATGTAAAGTCATGAAAACCTGCTGCCAAGTCATGGAAAAGTCATGGAAAAGTCATGGAAATTTGTTGCTTAAAATGTGTATGAACCCTGTAAAAGAAAAAGAAAAGTTGAATTTCAAAGGATGTCCCCGGACCCCCTCAGCGTTTCCCTCCAGCTCTCTAGCTGTAACGGTGCTGAGGCGTTGAGAGAAGAGCGAGGACTGCACTCCAGGTCTCACACTTGTTATGGAGACAAGATTATTTTAGTTTTCCACATGTTTCTGCATTCTTAGGACTGTTTTTCACTTTTAAACAGTTCAAAAGTCAAGTTCAGATTCTTCCATCATGCGTGCCTCTGCTCAAATAGTTGTCGCAGCTTTGTAACGCTCTTTTTCGCTTTCGAGGAACAGCAGATGCGGCTCGGTTTGAAGTCGCTGGAGATAAAGATGGCGAGGCGTCTGCTCGCTCAGGATCTTTGATCTCACAGCTCTATGAACGTCTGAGCTGCTCGCCGAGTGACAAGTTTTCCGACTTTGTTGGCTCCAGATGAAGACAAGTTTGTTTTATTTCGTAGCTTTTATGTCGTTGATCATTTTTTAGAAACCGATATGTCTCCAAACAGAACATAAAAAGTAATTTCCTCTTGACATTGTCTTTAATAAGCTGGGAGCTGTGCTAGCCTTCGCTTCAGGCCCTCAGGTTATTTGAATGTGTTCGATAAATGGATGCAGAGCCCAGATTTCAGCAGCTTTGTGACATGGAGCCGGGTTGATTGCAGAATCAATGAGACGCTTGGACCAGGCAGTTTTTCAGAACAGCCTCGGGACAGCCGCGTCCCGCAGTTGGACAAGACATCACAAACACATGCCGAGCACTTTTGATTTTCATGTTAATTTTCTTGTACCAGACAAAGAGTTGGAATAATTCAGATTCCTGGGAAGCCCCTCCAGGGAAGAGCAGGAGGAGCACGTCCAAGGTAATTAAAGTCAAATTCTGCAACGCAGTGGCGAACCGTGAGCACGAACGCCGAGAAAAAAAATAATCGCGGAAAAAAGCAACAGTACAATGAATTGTCACTCTCGTCTTCCGCTATTAAACTCCGTCTCTCAACCGTCTTTCACCATTCTGCAGAGATTTGATGTTCAGACTTCATGAAGGCCTACGAGCTTTTGTTTTATTCCCGCCCACTTGAAATCAAACCGTGATTGGTGGATTTGCCCGTCACTCTCCACACCAAAACACATGGCTTGGTCTTCCCCGGGATTGGTGAAGTCCTGACCAATGAATGAGCAGATAACCGGGCCTTAATAGAGACAAACCATTCTGATTGGATAGCAGGTTTTCAGGACATGAACTTGACAGTGAACTCAATTTTAGAACATAGATGAGAGAAAATCTGTTAAATATATTGTATTAAGTGAGATAGAAATATATATATTTTTTAAATTTTTTCTATTGAATACTTTATTATTAATATTATTATTATTAAATGTATTATTATTATTATTTTATTTTTTTTAGGCCTTCTTTGAAGGTGTAGAAGGCCCTGAAGGTTCCCCACTGCTGCAACAAGGCTGACATTTAAGAAATTTTAGAAATGTTTTTAGAAAACAAAAGCAGACCTTGAAGAAAAGAAAGTGTTCGGACACTTCAATTTTTATATGAGAATAAATTCTGCTCCTTTTTTGCCTGATCAAGCGAAACCTATCAGCAGATCACTTCCCTGGTTACCGTTGCTACCCCACAGTCCATCCACGTTGCTCACGGTTTTCCTCCCTATGTGAAAACCTTCTCCCACTATGAGTTAGACACGTCTCAGATACACGCAGAGCTTTCAGAGGCTCTTCAGACATGCCATGATGAGATGAGTGCCAAACCCTAAAACAGATGTGGTTTGTGATGAGGTTAAATTGGAGGTGAAGGTTTGTGGATCACAGCACAAGTGGGAGAAGCGTCATGTCAGGGTTGACATAATCGCAGATGGCAACATTCAGGATCAACGCCGTACGTGCCCCGCAGGGTGAGATTAGTCTCATTTACTTTCAATTAGTTTATTCTGGAGGGACATAACTTCAGATTTACAGCACCAGAGAACGTCAGGTGTCGTGCTGCAAACGAAGTCAATCTGATGTAATAGTGCCACATAACTTCAGATTTACTCCTAGTTATCAAGCACTAGATCTGCAGCTCCTGAGCTGCGCTGCTGTTCACCATCTAACTCTGGATTTAAAATCATAACTTTGCTCCGTAGCTCCGTAATCTGAGGTAAATTTACAGCTCTAGTGACAGTTAATCATTTACCTCAGAACAAAGGTAGACATCCTTGTTGTAAGTAGGCCTGTGTTGAAAAAATCGATTTTCCGATTCTAAATCGATTCTCATATTAATTCCTAATAATCGATTTGTATGTTTAAAGATTGAATATTTTTCATTTATTACATTTTCGCCCGGTGAATTTTAATCCCAGTAGTCACGTCATTAAATTGACGCATGCGCGTTGCTTGAAACTGAACATGGCGTCGAAGGGTAGCCGTAGCATTAAGAAAGTGCCAGTTTTGAAACTTTCAGTTTTGTATCTATTTTGTATTTATTTTCTATTTATAGTTACAGTTTTAAAATTTAAATTTTACATGTTCGCACTTTAAACATTGTCACTGGCTGAAAATGTCATTTTCACGTTAAACTTAAAATAAAAGTGCCTTTGTATTCAACAATAACAGCTTTTCGGTGAATTTTTAATGTCATATTTTTTATAATGCACCAGGTTAGAATCCTAATAATAGTGCATTGCTGTAGATACAGACACCTCTGGCGGCCTCTGTTTGCTGCCCTGGATCTGTTTAATAATTCTGCCCCACAATGTTTCTGAAAGCAGTTCTATCAGCATTCTGGGAGGTGATTGGTCCTTACAGCATCATTAGCTGCCAATACTTGCTGTTGAATATCAATATAATACTAGTATTCATATGCTGCATAACTAGTCATTTAATTCAGGTAACAGCTAAATCTTTTTTTAAATAAACTGTCAGGGCTGGTGTGGTGAGGACCCAGATGCAGTAGAGCGAGGCAGGAGTTTGCAACAAAAAGGGTTTATTTTCCAAACCAAAAAAACAAAGCCCTGCTAGCAGGATCAAAAACACACGGAAACAGGGAGCAAAAACTGGAGCAAAAACAGGCAGGACACATGGAGGAAAACACAGTACGGAACCACAAGGAGCAAGGGAATGACAAGACCAGATATACACAGGGGATAACGAGACACAGGTGCAGACAATCAGGGCAGATGGGACACAGGTGGGGCAAAATAAAAACAAACTGGGGGAAATGTCAACCACTGACAATAAACAACATTAACCCAAATCGATATCGTATCGAATCGAGTCTTAAGAATCGGAATCGAATCGATTCTTGGCATTTGAATCGATCCCCAGCTCTAGTTGAGCTTTTGGTTTTCTAAGTTAGCAACTTAATCCAACGTAGGCCAAAACCCTGGCTGTAGATACCGGCTCCGGTGTGGAGCAATCAGCCACAGAGGCCGGGGGCTTCTGCACCAGAGGAGACCCCGGTGTAGCCCTGGACACAACCTGGCACATGAGAGCAGGATGGAAGAGGCAGCCAGATAAAACACAGAACGCCAGAAGGGTGTAGCTCCACGAGAACAGGAACATCTGCACTGGGCCAGAAGTCCCACAGCGAAGATGAGGGATACCCCCAAGAAGGGTGGAGAATGGAGGAGCAAATGTCCTGTGGGATTTCCAAAGGTCGCAAAACATACCGAGGGCTAAAAGAAGAAATGGAAATCATGTGGAAAGTGACGGCAACAGATGTACCAGTGTTAATCTGAGTACCTCCGAGCAGGAGCACCGTCCCTGGAACAGCAAATATACTGCACAGAAACCTCAAGATCCTTTGTGCTGTTTCAATAAAAGAGACCTCAAGTGGCATTTCCCCTTTGAGCCTGTCTGGATGTTGTGACGCTAACGGACCGAGACCTTTCACTGCTCCTCTCTGCTTTAGGCACAGAAAACAAGACGTCATATCCGACCAGAATTATTCAGTAAATGTGTCAGGTGAAGGTCATGGTCCATTCAGCTGCACGACTGCTGCAAAGAAAAATAATATGAGTTAGAGGAGAAAATTACATAATTCTGTTATGTTTTAATGTGCTGTTAATTATGTGAGGTATTTATTATCTCATCCACCTGCCTGCATGTATAAAAGCTCAAAGTTTGTGAGTAAAGAAATGAGCAGTAACAGCTTGCAGCTGTAAACAGTCATTACTCTTTGAAGGTTTATTTTAAGTTAATAAAAAAGACATTTTCTTTTCTGTTGATTTAGAGTTAATTGAAATTTGCAGGTCAGACATTAAAACAAACAAACATACAAAAAAAAAAATGCAATTGCCTAAGAAAATTGCTAAATTGATTATCTGTAAATTAAAGCCGTTAAAACTGAATTAGTACAATGAGTTTCTAGTTTATTTTTGGCCTTTCCACAAGTGCACGATTATCAAAGTCCTTTCAGATCTTCAAGGGTCTGACCAGGCGTAATTAAATTCAGATTTATTGGTGTTGTTGACACTTTTACCCAAAGTGACTTACAAGTGAAGGACACATCAAGGAAAAGTGGGGTTTGGTTTCTCGCTCAAGGACGCCTTGACATGTGGAAATGAGGAGCGCGGGACAGAACAGCGACCTATCAATGGATGACTGCTCAGGGGCCGAAACTAAGCCGCTCTCCCTTCCCCGCTCCTGAAACAAATTAATTTGGATTAATGTCTTGCAGAATTGCTGACTTTGTGAACTACAGTAAAACTGAGTGAAGTGGATATTTAATATCATTGTACATTATATTACCTGAACAATCAGAGCAAATTTAAGAGTATAAACCTTTCGTAACAAAAACGTCATTTCGCTGAGCTGAAAACTGGTTTACTTGAGATAATCAAGTGTCTAGACTATGGACACGTACTGTAATGGATCTCTACCTGCTCAGTGTGAGCTGCACAAAGAAAAATGTGACACTTTTTGAGTGCAGCAGTGTAACATAATTCAGACTGACATAATTAAGTTTCTGTACTGAGCTTTTCTGCAGAGTAAATGTCTTCACAGCTCCTGCCAGCCTTTCATGTCAAAGTCTATTTTCTCAGCAGGGCACTCTCAGTCAACTGAAATTTAGGTTTTACATTTAAATTTAGATTGCCTGATTTCAGCATGTAATGATGTGATGACGTCAGTACACAGACCCCTGAAAGTGACACTCCACATGCTGATGGATGTCGCTGATTCTATAAAAACTGTCTCGTTAAGGTTTTTCTGCAGACTCCCACCTTCGCTGGTGCAGAGCCATAATATCGGGTCTGCAACGTTAACTATGCTGTTGCATGCTGATGTACTTCAAGTGAGGAAAATCTGCACTTTAAACGCTGTTTATCAGCTGGCTCGCCTGCTTAGAGCAGAGACAGCAGCCCATGTGCCTGCAGTCCAGCATTGTAGTGCAAATACAATTAACGATAGAGGGTTTATGCACCATCAAATATACTGGGATATATATTAGGAAATAATTTGAACAATTTGAAATAATTTGAACTTTCCCTTGGATTCATTTTGATTCAAAACATGTAGAATTTTGCAATTAAATACAACAGCAACCAAACAGATGCAAAAACTGGGTTAGTTGTTGGGCTGAATCTGTGAATGATGAGGGTGGCTGCATACTTGAGGATTTGAATTCTGATTTTGAGGCCAATTGGACCCGTGCTGGTTGTGGTGGCATGGCGCTTGACCAAATTAGCTTCACGTGTGTAGTATTCAATTCAATTTAATTTAATCTATACAGCGTCTATTACAACAGAAGTTGTCTATGCATTTCCAGAGACCAGAACATAAACCCCCGAGCAATTATTACATAAACAATGGCAGGTAAAAACTCCCCTTAGTGGGAGAAAAACCTTAAGCCAAACAATGGCAAGGAAAAACCTCCCTTTAGGAGGGAAGAAACCTGGACCAGGACCTGGATCATAAGGGGGGATCGTCCTGCTTAAGACCAACTGGGCAGAGCAGGAAAAAAGAGAACAGCCAGAGAGAATGAAGAACAGAGAAAGGAGAGACAGAGACAATACGAATGGTATCAATGGTATCAATAGGAATGTTTAACTGCTCCCAATTCAGTCATATAAATTCTTATGTAAATATCAAACTGACTATATATGGATAAAAGTAGTTGTGCGCCTAATAATTACACCAATTAGGACTGCAACAACATTTTAATGACATTTTAATGACACATAAATAGTTGGTTCTTCCTCACAGACCTCATCAAACCATGCCTTATGTTGTGCTCTGAGGTACGGGGATGCTAAAATAAAAATGGGCTTTCCCCAAAATGTTGCAGCAAACTTGTAATAGCAATGTCTTGGTATGCCGGAGCATTAAGATGGGTGAGACAGGGGACCTAGACGGAACCCAGAGCCGCAGCCCTGTCCCATTACCCTTACTCTAACAACCTTCATATTGGGCAACGGTGCAGTCAGGCAGGTAATGTCCTGCCCGCATTCGCCACACCCAGCCACGTGACCGATGACATCTGCAGCTTCAAGCGTCACTGTTCGCTCATCATTGGTCTCACAAGATTTTGTAGCTGTGGCAGGGTGGAGGAACAGCCACTTAGCTGATTGGGCACACCTGTGCCCAATCAGCCTCTCCACCCTGCCTGCCTTCGTCAACAGCAGCTGCACACCAGCAAGAGGTCTGCTGGGAGGAACCTGCTGAAGGTTCTGCTGGTGCACGTGTGTCTGTGGAAGAATAAAGAGTTCCTGCACTAAACCCTGTGTCCTCTGTCCTGTCGGTCAGCCCCAGTGGCAACGAGCTTGCTACAGTAGCGTTTCATTGGTTCGGAGCGTTTCCTTCGTTTGACGACTTTGAGTAGTTCGTTGTTAAACAAGCTATATACGATTTTATTTAACAATGTTGGGTTGTGAGGAGAGATTTGGAAAGTGGTGGTTTGTTTTATCGCTGGCATGGGATTGGAACGGTGTCATTACTTCAGCCGAGCTCTTGAGAGGTTGCCATGGCTACAGATGGTCACCAGATGTCCTTAGGTAGACTGAAGCCTCGGAGCTTTGAATCTTTTTCTCCCCAGTTAGAAGGAAAGTCTCTGAGCTTCACAAGGATTCAGCGGACACCATTGTGCTTAGAGTAACGAGTAACGCGTAGAGTAACAGCTGATTCTGAACATTGCAATATGGTGAGTGTTGGCAACTTTGGGGCTGTATGAACACAGCTCTTCCCGTGATCTCATATCACAAATGTTCGCAGGTGGGTGCTGCATGGCTAGATGTTTGATTTTATGCACCTCTGGGAATTGGTCTGATTGAAACACCTTTGTTCAATAATTATTGAATGTGGCCAAATTTTTTTGTCGATATAGTGTACTTAATTTGTGCGAGTCTTCTATCTATATCCGGTGAGAGTAAGCAGACCAGGTGGTGCCATAAACCATAAACCAGATGCTGTTAAACCAGCTGAACAGAAAACAACTCAACTTTAAATGCTATATTTGTATTCCTTCCCAAATCTGATTTAATCATGTAGGTTAGTGTAAAATGCCATGTTTGTTCAACGTCTGATCTGGTTGAACTATTGGTTGTGGGCATTAAGAAGGTTAGAATATAAATACTGTTCCTGCTGTTTTTAGACTGTTTTAGGCTGCTGGACCACCATGCAGTGCATTTTGTTTACTACATTGTATGCGTAGTACACAGTACGCACCTTCGAAAATGACCAAAGAGCAATCAACAAGGTTGGGTAAATGAGACACAGGGGGGCAGTAATCAAGGGAGAAAACCAGAACGCATGTAAGGAGGTGTAGCGGCCCGCTTGGATTGATCACACAGATGCAGAGAACTTCGACTGGTGCAACTTTATTTTCTCTCCTCCCTTCGCCTGGCACCTGGCACCGTGAAAACTATATGTACATGGACAAAATAATATAAATCCCACAATACATATTATTTCCACGAATAATGAAGAGGAATTTTAAGTTACATAAAGATTATTCAGTAAATTCAATTTTTATATGAATTAAACCTTTTAATTAATTAAACCTTCCGTTATGACTTTACTATTTTTACTTAAATTAAAATAATGACAATTTTCCCATTTGTTTTAAATAAAAATGTTAATAAATGTTTTAAATTAGTCACTTGTTATTACAATGATTTGCCACAAGTCTCTCCATACCTTCTTCTGCTTTCCAAGGGCGCTAAATTTGAGCTCAGCCTGCTTGCAGCTATCCTCGACACACACACCTCGTAGTGACATTCCTTTCACGAGACATGTAAACAACAAAAAACACGGGGCGAACCACAATAAAATAACCTTTCATTAGTTTAAACACAAAATATGACAAATTAATCATTCGTTTGTATATTTTTACCAACTCTGTAGCAGCGTGAACATGCTGCCACGCTCGGACGGGAACAGGACGTTAAGCTTAGTTAATAACAGAAGTAGAGGAAGAACGGTGCTCTTCAAAATAAAAGCATAAATTAAAATGTAAAATGACAGAAGTGCTTAATTCACACTGCACATACTCTGCTGCCATTTACAGGAGGAAGGGAGTGAAATGAAACACAGAACAGAGGCTTTAAAGCAGGGCTAAAACTGGAGAGCCGAGCAAGAATCAAAGTCAAAATCCCAAAACCGTGTCGGGATATTGAAGAGATTTTCAGACCCGAACTTAGTGACAGCTCAGTGAGGTTGAAGGGAATTCTGATATATTACTATCCACAACGCTCAAGTGTGGTTAAAAATGATTTGTAGGCATGACTAAAAGTGGACATTGTTCAACCAACAAACGGGGGCTTGAGTCATGATGACAAACTTTACTTGCCTGCAGGGAGGATACCATGATCAGGCTCAACCATTGATTTTTAGATTTATGTCCCTTCAGGGATGATTAAAGTACTTTTTACCTGAACCAAAGAGCAACCCCAAACAAAGACTGTCAAATCCTTGTTTTCCTGTTCAGGGAATTACCGACAATACAGTACATGAAATAGTTAAATTTGTCAGCAAGTGTCAAAAACGGTATGATTAGATGTCAACGTTAGGTTTTTAGCGTAAACCCAATTTTCAAATCTATATCATAATCCATTATAATCAAATGTTGGAATACCACGTTGTTCCAACCTCACACCAACTTCAGGGAGTTAAATAAAGTTCGACTTACGAGACTTTTTGTTTTGCTTTATATATGTTTTATCCTGTACCTTATAACCCGGTGAGTAATATGTATGAAAACGAACCTGTTCATTGATATTGCGCCTAAAGAATTGTCAAATTGGTTTAACTCACCGTACGAATTGTTACAGATTACTTTTGTAATATTGTATTTGACCTAGTCTTTGTATGTTTTGACCGTACAGAAACGTAATTCTCGTCATTTGTGTGAAATAAGACCTGGAAACAGGCATTGTGGCATAGAATTATCAAATTGGTTTAATTCACCGTAAAAATTGTTACAGATTACTTTATAATACTGTATTTGACCTGGTCTTTGTACGTTTTGACCATATAGAAACGTAATTCTTGCCATTTTAAGAATGAGATGTAACTGCTGGACTCTACTGCCCTTACTTTTTAACAACTTGTGCTTTTTATTATTTTACCTCTTTTCTTATCATTTTATTTCATTCTATTTGTTATTTACTGTTTAATTGTGTCTTGCCGCTTTTAATGTTGATGTAAAGCACTTTGAATTACCTTGTACTATACAAATAAACTTGCCTTGCCTAATAGTCCTCAAAATATGCTAAATGTGTCACAACGTACATTAACACATTTTTTGCAATGCTGAAACAGGACTTAAATTTCAATCTCACTCATTATCTCATTATTTTCATGTTTATTCACAACAATGTACCAAATTATCAAGAGATTTCTGCAGACAGTTTTGAAGAAAAAAGCTTGATCTGGAAAGGTCTGCATCGACATTCTTGGATTTTAGTCAGAAACATCAAGAAAATTTGATGTTTTTTGAAGATTTTTCCTGCCTACGTCTATAATCCCAAAGTCCTACTTCAAAGGATGTTTTCTTGGAAGTGGTAGGAACTATAAGCAGAGAAGGGGGAGACGTTGGTTGGCAGATGGTTTGTCTGAGCGGGGCCTATACCTCATGTGCTTTGGGGAGCGTATATTGTGATCAAAGTGTCGAGGCTTCACTCAGCCTGCAGATAGATTTAAATGCACAGCCTTTGGCTCTGCACATGCACAGCTAAACGTGCACGGACACGGGAACAGAAAACAAGCAGCACGGCAAAAGACAATTTTGCGCACGATGAAGTGTGGCCTGCTTAACTGATCTGATGTACCCTTTATTCATGGATAATAATGTAATCTGTTTTGACTTGGATCACCAGAAAAAGAGAAACAAGAGTGATGGTGAGAAGGAGGAGGAGGTAGTTGGGGCCAGAGAAGGTTGTTGTTTGGGAGTAAAGAGGCGGGGGCAGGGATAAGAGCGCTGCAGTGTCATTGACTACGTTTACATGTCAATAACCCTTTTCTAACTGGAATATTAGCAATAACACGGTTGCACACGGCCATGTAAACACCAATAACCCCTTTGAATAACCCAAATTTGCTCATATTCCGGTTTTTAAAAACCTGAATATGACCCCTGGGTTACTCTTTTTCTAACCCGAATATTTGGTCATGTAAACGCCTAACAGGATTTCCCCATCAAAAGGAGCAGGAATTTGTTTTCTGCGCATGTTCTTTTCACAAGAGTCTTGGTCTTTTGAGTCCAGGAAGTTCTTATAAACACGGAGAAACGCAAGACCAGGAGGAGACTAATCACTTCATAAATCTAGTGAAAGATATGAACATTTCTGCATTTGTAGAAGGTAGAAAGTACCGGGATAGCCAGATTTACTAAAAGGTGAAGAAGCAGAAATGAGGGGAATTGCGTCATGACGTTCTCCGTGCGTCGCCGGTTTGATCCAGAAATCCCAAATGATTAATTACCATGTATACAGGAATAACCCTGTTTGCTCACGCATGGAAACACATTATTCCCAATGTTTCAGTAACTGGAATATTGACCTTAACCCGAACTTTGACTGCATGTAAACGTAGTCAGTGATTTTTAGAGTTAATGTTTGGTTGTGTTATTTAGGTGATGCAGGTCTGATGAGACGGATCTTTATTAGAAATTAGCTGAAAGTTCTCCTTTCCTTTCTCCAAGTCGAGACTGTTTTCTGCTGCTCCGTGAAGTTTTTGGCGATCGCCATATTTTTAATGGAGATGGATGTAATTAGAGATGAGAACGCAAACAAAGCACTTAAGTTTGAGTGACGTGCCCAATGATCACCCGGACCGTGGCAGCTTAGACCTCTTTTAACAACAGACTTCCTCTTTAGCCAGACAGCAAAAACATTAAGGTTTACATTTTTTCACAGTTAATCATTTCCCATCGCCAAATGCATTCTTCTTCTTTATTTCTGACACAACAGGCATCCCATTAAAATGGCCTTTTTCGAGGTAAAATCCCCAACATTTCCATGAAGTCTCTCCCACCTGTTCTGTTCTTATCCATATTTTGGTACCTATATCTGACAAGAATCTGAGGAAATGTGGCAATTTGAGCAGAACTGTGTGGATGAAATAAAAAAAAGAACTCCATTCAATTCAATTCAATATACTTTATAAATCCTTGAAAGGAAATCGATTTTTTTTTCTTAATGCATCCTTGAAAATATAATTAATTTAACACAGAACAGCTTTTTCACTTCCTGTCTTTTCACAGCAGAAGCTTTCTTTAACAATAACGTACTGTATCATCACCAAGTTTGAATCTTGACACAACATTTATTATTTAAGAGTAGAATAGCAACCAAACATGAAAAAGCTTCATTGAATTGCCTCATAAAATGTCAGTGGTGTTGGCTTTCAAGGCGGTGATCTATTCCGGCCCGCGTGCGCTGCTTTGTAAGTAGACCGTGATCCCCACATTAACGTGTAAACTTGTATTTATGCTTGGTGCTTATAAACTTACTGTTACAGAGCCACTTTCGTAAGCACCGAGGAAAAGCACTTTATAAACGTATACAATTCCCCAAGAGCCGTGTAAGGAGACACTTTGATACTTTCTTTTTATTATCTGATTTTCTCTAAAATGTTTGTGTTATTCTGCAAAATCCCTTGGTACAGTTCACCAACCTTCAGACTTACTGCCAGTGTGGTTGCTGCATTAGTCTACTCAGTTTTGCAGGAAATCAGTCTGATGTTATGACGTTTAAATCTTTCCGAAATGTAAGGTTATTCGTTAAAATTCCTCATTCTCATTATAAAAACTGGTAATACATTTTGACATGTAGCACGTCTTTTTTGGTATAGGAGCCTCCTAAGCTTTACAGGCGTCAGTTCCAGAGAATCAGCTTTTAGATTTAATGAATATGTTACATTTTATTTTTGTTTGGAATCACATGTCAACAATACATACATCTTTATCGCATAGTTACTTGTTTCAACACAGTGCTCCCATTTTTTTTTTTTTTTCCACAAAACATGTTAGAACAGAACACATGAGGTGTTTTCTATTATAGTAATACAAGAAAATAGATAAACAAATCTTCTTTAAAAGAGGTAAAATAAAAGAAAATTAAACAAAAGCAGGGCCATCCTGTCACATCTGGTGTGGACCCAAACGCAGGAGAGCAGGAGGCAGGAGTTGCAAAAACCAAGGATTTATTCCAAAATAGGCAAAAACAAAGCGCTGCTTGGCAGGATCAAAACAGGGATAAAAAAAAAAAAGACTGGCGCAAAACAGGCAGGAGACATGGAGGATAACACAGTACGGACCGACAGGGAACAAGGGGATGACAAGACCAGATATACTCAGGGGATAACGAGACACGACGAGACACAGGTGCAGACAATCAGGGCAGATGGGACACAGGCGGGGCAAAACAGAAACTGAAAGGCTGGGGGGAATGTCAAACCCTGACACTTTCAGGGAAATATACATTTTCCATTGCTCCCAGATGTCTTTGAATTTAGATTTCTGCAGCCTCATTGAGAAAATAATTCTTTCCATCACAAATATATCATAAATTATATTATACCATTCATCTATAGATGGGATTTCTGGCTTAAGCCATTTCTTTGTTATTGCCTTTCTTGCAGCGATGCTCAGTATTCCAAATAAGTGTTTAGTTTCAGAACTTATAGTGCTTGAACGTACAAGCCCAAGAAAGAGTTCGTCCCAATTAAATGCAATTTCCTCCCCAAATATAATCACTAGTTCTGTGTGAATGTTACGCCAGAAAATATTTATTTTTGGACAAACTCAAAACCGGTGTAATGATTGGCTTCCTGGGAATGACACGTCCTCCAGCAACTGGAGGAACCAGAATAGTGACCATGTTGAGCTGGCGTGATAAAATATCCAATGAGACACTTCCAGCCAAATGATCTCCATGTATTGTACATGGAGTGTGAATATGTTTTCATGCAGGAGCTTTATGTGTGGGCTCCTCTACTGGAGAGAAGGAACAGATCTGTGCACCGAGGTGGTGTTGGATTATTCAAACCTCATGCGTGGTGTATTTATCTATTAATTATTTCAATTTAAAGCACATTTTCCCCCTATTTTTAGTGTTCAGTCCAGTGGCACTGCATGTTAAATTGAAAGGATTGCACATGTATCTGGACAGAAGGAGAATCTTTCTACTTTGCTCCCATTTCAGTGGCTGTGGGGAGGACAGGGAGGCATTTAGTCTCGGTTTGTGCAATCTGTTTCTGTGGAGGGTGGCTGCTGCTGGAGCCATGGACCGGGCAGCAGTGACAATATCAGCTCTCACTGCCGTCATCAGTATCTGTTTTCCGTGTTTTTCTCTCGTTTGAGGGCTGACTTCTTCTATTTTTTTTCAATTACACATGTGCAGGAGTTGGGTTCATGTGTGCATGGACACATTATGTTTGCATGCGACTGCACAGTTACAGCCAGATAGCAGCTGAGACTTTAATCTTGCCGTGTCTTAATTACGCTCTCGTGCTACTCCAGGCGGATTTTCTAGAACAAGAAATTTGACCTCGGGCAGTGTTACAATTATGTTAATTTCGGTCTGCAGTGGGAAATGTAAAATTGGCTCTCAGTGTCTTGTCCTAGCAGTTTGAATGCTGTAATCCCCAGGCCAGTGAGGGTCTTCCTGAAAATTGTGTTTCCTTCGAAGGGGAATCACAACCTTTGCAAGGAGAGTATAGAGGAAATAAAGATCTGGCTCGTCTTCTGCTCGGGGTAAAGGCTAATGTGGTGCTTCCACAGCAGTACACGGGCAGCGCCGGGTAATCGCGTGCGACACATACTGTATCTCCGTCTGCAGGAGCGTCTGCGCTCTAAGCTCTGCTAATGCTGCACAGAGAGCAGGCCGTGTTTCAACATTCACTCTCACATCTTGTAAACTCAAGATGCACAATTGAAGGCTCCTTGAAAATAACGAGAGACGACATCAATTATGCTAAAAGCTTTTTAACCCTTGTGCTGTCTTCGGGTCAAGGAAGGAGGAAGGGAAGAAGGGAAGAAAGAAAAGAAGGAAGGAAGGAAGGAAGGAAGGAAGGAAGGAAGGAAGGAAGGAAGGAAGGAAGGAAGGAAGGAAGGAAGGAAGGAAGGAAGGATGAAAAGAAGGAAGGGAGGAAGGAAGGACGGAAGGAAGGAAGGAAGATGGAAGGGAGAAAAGAGGAAGGGAAGAAGGAAGGAAGGAGGGAGCAGGAGGAAAGAAGGAAGGAAGGGAAAAAGGAAGGAAGGAAGGAAGATGGAAGGAAGGAAGGAGGATGGAAGGGAGAAAAGAGGAAGGGAAGGAGGAAGGAAGGAAGGAAGGAAGGAAGGAAGGAAGGAAGGAAGATAGATGGAAGGGAGAAAAGAGGAAGGGAAGAAGGAAGGAAGGTGAAAGGGAGAAGAGAGGATGAGGGAAGAAGGAAGAAGGAAGGAGGAAGGAGGGAGCAGGAGAAAAGAAGGAAGGAAGGGAAAAAATAAGGAAGGAAGGAAGGAAGGAAGGGAAAAAGGAAGGAAGGAAGATGGAAGGGAGAAAATAGGAAGGGGAGAAGGAAGGAGGGAGCAGGAGGAAAGAAGGAAGGAAGGGAAAAAAGAAGGAAGGAAGGAAGATGGAAGGGAGAAAAGAGGAGGGGAGAAGGAAGGAGAGAGCAGAAGGAAGGAAGGAAGGAAGGAAGGAAGGAAGGAAGGAAGGGAAAAAAGAAGGAAGGAAGGAAGATGGAAGGGAGAAAAGAAGAGGGGAGAAGGAAGGAGAGAGCAGAAGGAAGGAAGGAAGGAAGGAAGGAAGGAAGGAAGGAAGGAAGGAAGGAGAGAGCAGGAGGAAAGAAGGACAGGAGAATAAGGTCATTTTGACCCAAAGACAGTACAAGGGTTAATCTCTGCCCAGACCGTGACGTCACCCACAGTGTAAACCGGGGGGGATGGGGGGCAGCCCTCTCTCCTCCACCAGCGTGAGAGCTACCTGAGTGGTGTTTAGAGGAGAGGAACAGTAGCCCCGCAGCGCATTTATACAGCCTATTATGAATTTAAAGGGAAACTGTGTCAGGCTGTGTCAAAAGGGCATATTACGTCTCCCGTAATTGGGCCATGCGTCACCTCTGGTAGGGTTTTCATGCAAATGCTCTTTCATGAGACACACAAACAAGCAGAAAAACAAGACTAAAAACACACATCCTTCCTGTTGTGAGCAGTGTCGTGTGTCAGGTAATCAACTGTGTGTTAATGACCGTTTCCCGTCATCACGTACTGACCCGGTTGCTGTATAATGGAGGGAGAAAGATCCACTCTGGCTGTTCAGAGTTGAATGGACAAACACCTTTTCATTATTTGAACATAGAGTATCTCTATCTCTATCTCTCTATCTCTATTTTTATCTTTATAAAGTATATATCTTTATATATACAGTATATATTTGATTTGAAGATTTTTATTTCAAACATGCATGTTAAAAAAAATAAAACAAAAAAGCAAAAAAGTAAAAAAAATTAAAATACATGTTCGAAACAGAGTAGGGGTGAAGTAACCGCTTAACGAGTCCTACCCCTGAATCTTACATACATTCTTACATATTGTCAGGCTGGTGTGGTATGGACCCAGATGCAGGAGAGAGAGTGGGAGGCCGGATGCAGGAGTTCTCAAAAAAACAAGGATTTATTAATTCCAACAAAAAAGGGCAAGAACCCAAAAACAAAGCGCTGCTTAGCAGGCTCAAAAACTCACGGAAACAGGGATCAAGAAACAGGCAGCACGGTGGCTTAGTGGTTAGCACTGTTGCCAGAAGGTTCCTGGTTCGACTCCCAGGCCGAGCAGGACCTTCCTGTGTGGAGTTTGCATGTTCTCCCCGTGCTTGCGTGGGTTTCCTCCGGGTACTCCGGTTTCCTCCCACAGTCCAAAAACATGCATAGTAGGTTAATTGGTCATTCAATCTATTGCCCGTAGGTGTGAGTGTGAGTGTGTCTGGTTGTTTGTGGGGACTGCGGGTGGAAACTAGCATTTCTGCTAAACCCGGTGTATTTACACTGCTTAATGTAGTGTTAATTAATATGCATTGTCCCGTCTAAATAAACTTTGAAACTTTGGAGCAAAAACAGGCAGGACACATGGAGGATAACACAGTACGGAACCACAAGGAGCAAAGGAAAGGGATAACAAGACACAGGTGCAGACAATCAGGGCAGATGGGACACAGGCGGGGCCGAACAGAAACCCTGACACATATAACAAGAGTTTCAATAAGCTTACTTATAAAACACACATAACCAAACAATCCTACTTTAATAACTATTCAATATAGTGATGTAATACTCAATTATATGTATATAGAAATATACAGTAGTCAAAAACAAAACAAAACAAACGCCCAGCATTTAGTTGTGCTACTATGTATGTATGTTATAATAGAAGTAATTATAGTGTATAGTATTACATTATCATTACTTTACTATAATACTACAATATAATAGAGAACAATAGACAGCAATGATATAACAATATACTTGATTAACTATATAAGAGTAGATATGCTGTATATACTGGTTCATATATTTACCACTAATTATATACATAAAAATGACTATAAATCTATATATGGACATGACATTACAGTGTTAGTGGCTCTGTACCTGACACAGCTGCAACTAGAGTAGGACGTAGTGGCTGCAGAAAGTGGATTGACTTAAAGATCGCATGTAACTGAAAGCAGCGCTTTGCCTAATTACAGCAGAGCTGCTGACGCGACTGCACACTCGCATGACCAGAATGAGATCATGGAACCGGTAGCCACTTTATTTTACTGTGGCCAACTTTATGGATTCCTTCAGTTAGGCCTTAATCATGATTGAAAGTATGTGGTCTGCAGTCATAATTACTTTTGACAGATTAATAATGATTGTTAAGCGGAGCATCTCCTGTGCTTCGGCTGAGATGGAAACCAGGAGCGGTGATTGCTTGAGTGAAGGGAGGAATTGCTTTGGGATTCTCCTCACTTTTATATTCATGTAATTGCCCAGTCTTCTCAGGCTCCGGTAAAAGAAGGTTGTAGACCTCCAATAACGTGAGGTTGGAAGACAGCTCGTGTACAGAAAACTCTGCTCCCATAATGGACTAAATGCCTGCTGCATGTCAGATGGTGTTTGTTATCTCCTATTGTTTTCAGCTCTACAGTCTGCTTCTGTACTCTTTGTTGTATAATTTAAGATAGCTCTTGTAACTTCAGCATTGGTTTGTATGGGTTATATAACCTTTAACTGTGATATTTTCGATTAAAGGCCTAAAGCGAGCCTCTGAGATCTTTGCTGTGCTATTAGTTGACTGTAAAATACAGCACAATGTATTGAATTTTGCAGGGTTTGATGTAGTGTGAATAGTTGTAGTCAAAGCATTGCTGTGGAAGATGTGCAGTCAAGTGTTTCTTCATTCCTTTATCCATCCATCCATTTTTCTAAACCTGTTTTATCCTTTGCGGGGTCACGGGGGTCTGCTGGAGTCTATCCCAGCTAATTTCAGGCGAAAGGCAGGGGTTCACCGTGGACAGGTCACCAGTCCATCGCAGGGCCACATACTGTATAAAAACAGACACACTCACACCTACAGGCAATTCAAGCCCTGTTACCACGTAGCAAAAACGGTGGCGTTTTCATGCGTTTTGGCCGTTCGTTTACACGAAAACGAAGCTCAAAGTCACCAAAAACTGATCATTTCTGAAAACTCAAACTCAAACATTTAGGCTTCAGAACGTCACATTATGAGACAGAACGTCCCCAGTGTCATGAGTGCGACCTGTGTTTACAATTAGTTTGGCCACGTCAATATTTTCTTGTATTTTACTTGTTTTATATTCTAAAGTCACACTTAAAAGTAACTCCACTTCTCTGTCACTCCAAACAAAAGACTCTCGTTCATCTTGGAAGTAACTGAAAGTTACTTGTGTCATTTGTTGGTGTTTTTTTCCAGGATTCTGATTGGCTAGCATGACTTTATCTTCTCGTTACACTGCCCCCTGTAGGTTTGGCTGCTCATAGCACCTTAACAGCTATTTATGCGGGTTCCTGGAAATTATGGTATTTTTTAAAACGTAGAGGGGGAAATATCCGTTTTTGAGACATTTTTAGAAATGTCGAGAAAAAAGTTGAAATGTCGAGAAAAAAATCGAAATTTTGAGAAAAAAGTCGAGGAAAAAGTCAACATTTTGAGAAAAAAGTCAAAATTTTGAGAAAAAGTCGAAATCTTGAGAAAAAAGTCGAAATCTTGAGAAAAAAGACAATGATACAATGATGTTTTTTTTGACGAAAGGAATGCAGCCTAAAATAAATAAATAGATAAGTAAATAAAGTTAAATAAATAAATAGTTTTTACAAGGGGGAATCATCAAAACAGGAAGAAATGAGAGTGAAAGGGATGGGGGGGGCACCAGGGCAGGACCGGTCTGGATGGCGGAGCCAGTTTTTTTTGTTTCCTTTTCCCTTTCAATTTGCTTTTTAATTTGGTATGTTTCATATTCTTTTTTATTTTTTATTATAAGTTCTCAATTTCAGTCCACTTTTAGCAGATAGGTGGAACATTTAAATGGTGGCAGGACCGAAATGTCGAGAAAAAAGTCGAAATGTCGAGAAAAAGGTTGAGAAAAAAGTCGAAATGTCGAGAAAAAAGACGAAATGTTGAAAAGTAACTCCACTTCTCTGTCACTCCAAACGAAAGACTCTCGTTCATCTTGGAAGTAACTGGAAGTTACTAGTGTCATTTGTTGATGTTTTTTTCCAGGATTCTGATTGGCTAGCATGACTTTATCTTCTCCTTACACTGCCCCCTGTAGGTTTGGCTGCTCATAGCAGCTTAACAGTCATGTAAATGATGGTATTTTTCAAAATGTAGAGAGGGAAATATCCATTTTTGTAAATACCCAGCTATGTGTAAATGTGGCCTTAGAATCACCAATGGACCTACCGTGCATATTTTTGGACTGTGGGAAGAAGCCAGACACCTGGAGGGAACCCACGCAAGCAGGGGGAGAACATGCAAACTCCACACAGAAAGACCCCGCCGGGCCAGGGAGTCGAACCGAGAACCTTCTTGCTGTGAGGCAACAGTGCTAACCACCAAGCCACCCTGCTGCCCCATTCCTTTATCATTAAAGCTTAAAAAGACTGAATAAAAAAAAAGTCATCTTAGTGGAAAAGGTCTACTACTTCATGGCAAAAACGGGAAAACATGTGTTTTGTACACTGTCATTTCCATTCACCGTGATCTCAGTTTGAGATCCAGACAGAGTGTTTTCCAGGCCGCGAGGACGGAGCGCTCTGTCGTGTTGATTCAGAGGAATCTCCACTTAGGCGTGCAGAAGTGGTTCTGCAGTGAAGAGCAGCGGTGAGGTGTCAGCTGTTAGGCTGAGGGAGCCGTCCTCAAACCGTGTTTTCATGTTTTATTTCAGTCCAGTGAGACTTCCCCCGAAACCCCGAGCCAGGTGATAGACGGCACCCACCAGCTTGTTTCCCTGCACTCAGCGGATTCCCCAGTTCCCCGGTTCCAGGATCCCATGTGTGCGTTATTTCTTTGTCAGTGTTCGGTTCACATGAAACGGGTAACGGCGAAGCCTAACCAGGTCGTCACGAGCTAAACGGCCAATTCTGAATTTGGATGTTTGATAATTTCTGCCAAATGCTGCAAATTCTAGTCGGAGAAACTGAGACTGCAATTGATCTGAAAACCAGATTTCTCCTAAAGTGCTCGAGTCGTGCAAGTAAGATGCTGCAGCTTAATGCCACAAGTGCAACAACAATAAAGAAAGGCAACAGAATATTTACTTAGTAAATAAAACGTCTTGTGTGGTGCTATCATAGGTGCTCAGGTAGAAAAATACAATAACCTTTAATTTACTCAAACAAAGAAAATCAACATTACAAATACAACAGACATTTGTCTGCGGCGAATTGTGCAAATGGCTAAAAGAAGAGTTTTTATAAAATCAGTATCTGTTCAGGATGACATGATAGGAAAAATAACCTGAATGAAAATTATTATCATTGATGATGATGATGATGACGATGATGATAATAATATAAACCCTAAAAAGAAGAAAACAAATGAGGTCAGTAAGTGATGTTTAATTAAACGTTCATGTCTCCATGGTCCTTGTTTGTTATTTCCCGTTACTCATGTCATGCTGGTATTTGCGTTGCCTTGTGTGGTTGGGATTGAGAGTGTCAGGGCGAGAACAGACTCTGATTGGCTCGCGGGTCCTGATCCCGGTCTGCGGTTGGTAGATGGATTCAGCACCGAGCAACAGCGCAACACAAACATCTCCGTTTTCAGAAGGAAACATATCTTTCTTTTCTAATCACAAAAGTAAAACTTTAACTGACGGGTAAAGGGATTAAAACCGATTCACTTGTTTAGAAATGCTGCTCTGCCTTGAAACGTCGGGCCGCACCCAACACACACTCACACACACAAACGTGTGCACGTACCAGAGATGCACCGATCAGGATTTTGAGGGCCGATCACCGATCACTGATCTCCAAAATCGGTATCTGCCGATCACCGATCACAGCGTGAAATCCATAAATTTGTCAATATTGTTGTCTCATGTACAACACTGACATTGTATTGTATAAAAATAAGTAGAGGAGAAAGTATCATGAATTGACTGTTTTATTGCAGGCTGAGGCAATATGCAATATTTCCCTCTAGAGACTCTTAGAGATAATTTAGACTCTTACAAAGAGTTAAGTGTAGTTTACTAGCACCAGCTTTCCTGTGGTAATAAATGTGTACAACATGTGCACCAACACAGACAACAGCAGACATGTCACTCTCTAAAAGTTGATAAAAGTTATTAACTATAAACCTTATATAATAAATCTTAAAATAAAAAATTAATTATGAATTATTAAGCTTTGTGAAAGCTTTAGCGATAGCTTCCGCCGCGTGTGAGGAAACTCTTGTGAGTGAAGCAAAACTCTTCACACTAGAGCTCCAGATGTCAATGGTGAAGCGACTGAGACGACTGTCGTCCTGCGTCAGGATTAGGGGTTGGATGTGACTGTATACAGTCTGGTAAAACTCCGGCGGACATCCATCAGTGAAATAATTACGACGTGGCAGCGCGATCCGAGTGATCCGAGCAGCTAACAACAGATTTAAACCCAACGTCTTCTACAATAGAAATGATGATCAAGGCCTATGAATCCATTACCTTACGATGTAGTTCTTTATTTTTCTTGCTGTTGCTACTGTCGTTTATAGGTCTCTGTTATGTTCAGCTGAGTTAGCGGCGTTGCTCCTTTTCGTTCTCTGCATTAGCGGCAGCCAACTTTGAAAACTCAATATACTCCTTGATGAGAGAAACGTTCAAATTATCAACTTGGTTGTGTTGAGATTGTTTTGTAACATTCCTCCCCGGGGTATCTCCTTTGGACACACTTTGCAAACTGCAAATGTGTTGTCCTTTTCGGACATTGTAAAACTCCTGTATCGGCGATGGCGGTCACGCCCCCTTAAGACACCTGGGCCAGAGATACGGGAACGCAGCGCGGGCGGCAGGTTGTTGTTGTAAACGTCATCAGATCGGCTGCTTTGAACTATTATTTTGAGAACGCCGATCAAAACCGAGGGGGCAATATCGGCCGATACCAATCGGTGCATCTCTAGCACGTACAGTACATGCATGTGAAGATGTGAAATACTCACGAACTCTGGTGTCAGCAAGATGGGAATTCCAGATTAATCTGGAAAAAAACAACCCATTCCTGGATCCTACCATAAGGAGTCCATCCATCTTTCTAGTAGGATTAGTTTCAGTTTGAAACCCCCCCCCACCCCCGACAAAAGAAGGATTTGGGGCTGCAAAAAGTGCAGTTGATCTGACTCAGAATGGATTTACAAACAGCAGCCAGAGCCGCTGAAGCCCCGCTCCCCTCTGCCACCCTCCACTTGACCCCAAACGCAGGTCTTCTTCTTTTCCTTTTGAGGGGAGTGAAGTGACTTAATTGCTTCCCTCTGAAGACAAATTACGTTTGTTTATGGTTCAAATGGAAAATCATGTTTGCAGGACATGTGCATGAGCCGTCGGTGCTGGATTAACCCCCGCAGCTGGTGTAAAGTGGATCACAAGTGACTCACGCAGCAAGGCGAGAGTGGAACTGCCGCAGACGTCTGCTCTTTACTCCCTCTATCACACGCTCCGTGCTTCAAATCATCTATTTCTGATGATGTGTCTTTTGCAGATGGGTCTGTTGCGCTCTGTTGTGATGTTGTGGATCGGACTCCTTGCTGAATCAGTCGCTGAGGCTTTTATACGGCACATAAATGAGAAACCACTTGTTCAGCTTTTGTTTTAACTTCATAATGAGATGCAATCTCCCTTGCCGAATCGAGGTTAAACCTCCCTTCCAGTAGTGCTGGTGATTAAAAGCTGGCTGACATTACAGCTTGGTTGCATCACTGTTGCTATAGAAATGCCACATGCAAGTGACAAAGGAGACGCAGCACGCTATAAAATCACTTTTTAATCGTCTAAATCATCAGCAACTGCACGTTGTTGTCACTATAAATAAACACTTTGCATATTCATAAGTCTGTTATGGGAAATGTGTGGGTTTTTCTTTTCTTTTTCTTGTTTCTAGGCTTGACACCTGATTGTACAGAAGAGCATTAGGGCCAGGCAGGAGAAAAATAAAAATAATATTTTAGAGGAGGAAGATTTTTTTTTCATTATGCACTTTGAGAAAAAAGTCAAAATGTCGAGAAAAAAGTCAAAATTTTGTGAATAAAGTTGAAATGTTGAGAAAAAAGGAGAAAATTCGACTTTATTCTTGAAATTGTATTTCAAGATCAATCTCAACTTTTTCGACTTTTTTCTCGAAATTGTATTTCAACATTAGTCTCGACATTTCGACATTTTTCTCCACATTTTGACTTTTTTCTCGAAGTGCACAATAAAAAAAAAAAAATCTTCCCCATTTAAATATTTTTTTCTCCTGCATGACCCTGATACTCTTCGGCACGTTCGTTCCCTCTGACACTAGGAAAAAATAACAAAAGACCCCAAACCGCACGAGACTTAACGAATTGCCAGCTAATATAGGTCAGCTCATTATGTGACGGCTGCACTCACCATCCGATGATGAGTGGCAGGAAGTCCCGCATGCAGCACTTCCCCACAGTACAGCCGTCTCATCACGGAGCCCAACGAGGTGTAATTGCTTCCGTCCCTGTGCCAGAAACAAGAGTGGATCAAATCTGCTCCATTGTTCTTCCATGTCTGATAATCCCCCGCTCATGTCCAAGATCCCCACGCCTGCAGAGTAGAGCAGACATCATCCCACCTCACATCCTGGTTGACAGGAAGTACCGGTCCTCCCCCTGAATCCTCCAGAGTTCTTCTCTTTCACTGGGTTGATTACGTTTGCTGTCCTTTTTCTTTTGTTGTTTTTTTTCTCCGTGATGTCGCACAGCTTGGTGGCTTGCTGGTTTGCACCGTCAGCGCACAGCAAGGGGTTCCTGGGTCAGATCCCAACGGGGGCCGTGTTCTCCAAGTGCTTGTCCGGGTTTTCTCTGAGTTCCAGTAAGTCATGTCCATGACTTAGGCCACGTTTCCACATAGCCGGGTATTTACAAAGACAAATATTTTCCCCTCTACGTTTTGAAAAATACCATCATTTACATGAACCCTCATAAATATGCTGTTAAGGTGCTATGAGCAGCCAAACCTACAGGGGGCAGTGTAACGAGAAGATAAAGTCATGGTAGCCAATCAGAATCCTGGAAAAAAACATCAACAAATAATAATAATAATAATAATACATTTTATTTGAAGGCGCCTTTCTGAACACTCAAGGTCGCCGTACAATGGTTAAAAACAGTGTAACACAATAATAAAAGCTAGGGGGTAAACAAATACTCAGAATAAAAAAGACCACAACAACGACACAACGACACAGTGCAAGTGGGGTCAGAGGGAGAAGGCAGTTCTGAACAGGTGGGTTTTCAGTTTGGATTTGAAGTGAGAAAGTGAGGTGGTGTTCCTGAGATCCGGTGGTAGCTGTTCCAGAGACGGAGAGCAGAGCGGCTGAATGCTCTGCTCCCCATGGTGGTGAGACGGGCAGGTGGAACAGTCAGGTGGATGGAGGAGGAGGATCTGAGGGTGCGTGAGGGCGTGGCGACGTGGAGGAGGTCCGACAGGTAGGGAGGGGCAAGGTTGTGGATTGACTTGAACGTTAGGAGGAGGATTTTGAAGTCGATTCTGTGTTTTATTGGAAGCCAGTGGAGCTGTTGTAGGACGGGGGTGATGTGGTTGATGGATGGGGTCCTTGAGATGATGCGGGCAGCTGAATTCTGGACTAACTGTAGTTTGTGGAGGAATTTGTGAATGACACCGGAGAGGAGAGAGTTACAGTAATCAAGGCGAGAAGTGACGAGGCTATGCACAAGAATAGAAGTGGTGTGGGGGGTGAGGGAGGGGCGGAGGCGGTTGATGTTGCGCAGGTGGAAATAAGCAGACCGGGTAATGTTGTTGATATGAGAATGAAAAGATAGGGTACTGTCGAGGATGACACCCAGACTCTTGACCTGTGGGGAGGGGGAAACAGTGGAGTTGTCAATGAGTATAGGGAAACTGTCGGTTTTGGATAGTGTTGATTTAGAACCAATGAGGAGGACCTCGGTTTTGTCACTGTTTAATTTGAGGAAGTTTGAAGAGAACCAGGATTTGATATCGGTTAGGCAGTCAGCGAGGGACGAAGGTGGGAGGGTGGAGGTGGGCTTACTGGAGAGGTAGAGCTGGGTGTCATCCGCGTAGCAGTGAAAGCTGATGTTGTACTTATGGAAGATGTGTACAAATGACACGAGTAACTTCCAGTTACTTCCAACAGAGACGTTCTATAAACGAGACAGCCCACTACTGTTGGGTTTCCTGTATCTGTGTCACGTGACTGCCCCGCCCCTTTAGGAGAATAACAGCAGGTCCTGAGTCTATTGAGTCCTATGGGAAAAGTGAACGTGAGCACAGATTATTACCAATTCCTTCGCCCCATAGTAACCTTAGTAAATATGGAACCCATTTTTCAAAAGCCACAAACCTTCTGAACATTCTGACACCAAAATGGCAATTTTCAGACCGACCAATTAGGAGAAAATGAACTTTGTTTGAGAGCTGTCTCTGTCTGAGCAACACACTCTCGCGAGATTTGGCTCTCATAGCTAATAATATAATATAATATAATATAATATAATATAATATGATATAATATAATATAATAATAATACATAGCTCTGCTCAGAGTCGTCGCTCACTGCAGAACTGCCAAAGTCGTTTTCCCATCGGATAAAATGAAGTTTAAAACTAAAATAAAACTTGCTTCTTTGCTGTTATTATTACTGTTATTGTTATTATTGAAGTCTTTTTGGAAGGGACAAAAGAATATTAGACTGATCCGATGATCTTGTACTGGGTTGATATCATATAAAGCAGAGCAGATAGAAGGAGGCAGATAAAAGGTAGCAGATAAAAAAAAAAAGAGCGGCAAAATAAGGCGCAAATATTAAAGTTGTACTGTATCTACTGTTGTATGTTCCAAAACGATGTGGGGAGAGGGCCATGCCCACTTAGGAGACAGGAAGTGTATACCATTTCATACCATTGGCAGTAACGGTAATGCGCTATCTTCTGTATAGAGTATCTTTGCTTCCAAGATGAACGAGAGTCTTTCGTTTGGAGTGACAGAGAAGTGGAGTTACTTTTAAGTAAGCGGCCATAAAAGAGGTCAAAGAAACAAAACTAAACTTAAATTGTGACTAGAGCTTAAAGTACTACTACTAATAATAATAATAATAATACATTTTATTTATAATGCACTTTACATTAGTAAAAAATCTAAAAGTGCTACAGTTTGATAATTAAAAGGAAACAGAAATAATAAAATCAAGGTAAGAGATAAAAGGGATAAAAAATCAAGAAATGTCATAAAAGAGAATAAAACAATTAAAAACAGCAACTAGGGATAAAACAACAGCATTGTTAAGTGATAAATGCTATGCTATAAAGAAAGGTTTTTAGTCCTCTTTTAAAATTGTCCGTGGTTTGTGGGGTCCTCAGGTTGTCAGGGAGGGCATTCCAGAGACGCTAAAATCAAACCTGACACACACCAAACTAAGGAACCAGTCTGACACACAGGGACACTGATACTAACTAAGACAAACAATTACTTTAACAGTCAAGTTACTTCATCTTAAAAAAACACAAGATTTAATGCCCATCCATCCATCCATTATCTACTGTATACCCGCTTTATCCTTTGCAGGGTCACGGGGGTCTGCTGGAGTTTATCCCAGCTATTTTCAAGCGAGAGGCAGGGGTTACACCCTGGACAGGTCACCAGTCCATCACAGGGCCACATATACAGACAAACAACCAGACATACTCACACTCACACCTACGGGCAATTTAGAATCATCAATTAACCTACTACGCATGTTTTTGGACTGTGGGAGGAAACCGGAGTAACCGGAGGAAACCCACACAAGCACGGGGAGAACATCTTTTTCTTGTTTCTGGGCTTGACACCTGATTGTACAGAAGAGCATTAGAGCCAGGCAGGAGAAAAATAAAAATAATATTTTAGAGGAGGAAGATTTTTTTTTCATTATGCACTTCGAGAAAAAAGTCGAAATGTCGAGAAAAAAGTCAAAATTTTGTGAATAAAGTTGAAATGTTGATAAAAAAGGAAAAAATTCGACTTTATTCTTGAAATTGTATTTAAAAATTAATCTCAACTTTTTCGACTTTTTTCTCGAAATTGTATTTAAACCTTAATCTCGACATTTCGACATTTTTCTCCACATTTGGACTTTTTTCTCGAAGCGCACTATAAAAAAAAAATCTTCCCCTCTCAAATATTTTTTCTCCTGCATGGCCACATATACAGACAAACAACCAAACACACTCACACTCACACCTACGGGCAATTTAGAATCATCAATTAACCTAATATGCATGTTAGGTATATGCACGCAAGCACGGGGAGAACAAGCAAACACACAGAAAGAGTCGAACCGGGGACCTTCTTGCTGTGAGGCAACAGTGCTAACCACTAATCCACCGTGCTGCCTAAGATTTAATAAATAATCCCAAATCTAAAAAACAAAATATCCGACACAAATGAATATATCATTCCCTCCCACGATGCAGCTGATGTTGGTACGGTACCCAGTGGCTTCAAACAGCTGCATCAGGACCCAGCAACCGTCGGCCAACGGAGCCCCGGCGCCGGTAAAATGAGACGTTAGCAAAGAATCTAACGAAGTTGAACATAGAAAAGCTAACTAAACATGTGCACTACAAATAGAACCACAAATATCAAAGAGATGGAAACATCTATGGTGGTCCTCGCTACGGATTTTCTAAATTTGGCAGAAAAATAAACAAAAAATACAAAATAAAAGAGATGCTTGAGGTGTGTTTCGTAGATGTCTTGTGAACTCCACAGAGTAAGACTTTATTCCAGCGTTTCAACTAACCGTGTCGTAAAGTAGAAGCTGCCTGGATTGGTCGGATCCTGTGGGACGGAGCTAAAGTTGCTTTCGTCAACGAAGATTATGACTAAATATCGTCGCCGACGAACCTTTATCACCCAAGGAAAACGAGACGCAACGAAAAAATGCTGGTCATGCGACGATAACGATAATTAAATATATAATGCAATATCGTAGACGAATAAAAACGAGACTAAAATGTAGATTACAAAATAAAAACTCTGCTAAGATGTGTCCTGATTTTCGTTGACCAAAACCAGACGAAATGTTCTACCAAAGATCCTTAATGTCCATGTTTTCAGCAGTTTCTCTGGTTTAGTTCTGCTGCTGGTGACGTTAGTCCTCAATCCCAGTCGCTGCAGCGGGGATAAGATCCAGAAGATGCAGCTGCAGAGTTAGAGGCTGATGCCGTTAACGCAGAGCTCTAGAAGCTCTAGAAGAAGAAACCATCTTTGGATCCACTTTCCTACATAGACGTGGAAAAGAAAACCCAATGTGTCGTCGAAAAAGAAAAAGATGGGGAGAAATGTGGAAAAATAAATATGTTATAAACTCAAATGAGAGTCTTCTGTATCTGGAATGAATATATTCTTGAGTCTATAAGCAGTACTGGAGTTGAGGGGGGATGGCATCCCCCCTGAAATAAAAACGGTCAAAATCATCCCCCCTTTCCATCCCTTATGTCATTTCATCAATGAATGTGGTTTTACTGCTATTTCAACATTTAGAGTCATCACCAGAAAAATAACACCAGGAAAATAACTTATTTGACAATTTTCACCTGTTTCAAGTCAATTTTCACTTGAAATAAGTAGAAAAATCTGCCAGTGGGACAAGATTTATCTTCTCATTACAAGCAAAAAAAATCTTGTTCCACTAGCAGATTTTTCTACTTTTTTCAAGTGAAAATCTACTTGAAACAGGTGAAAATTGTTGTTTTTTTGATTTTTTTGACTAAAATGAGACATTTTAACTAGAAATAAGACAAATATTCTTGTTAAGATTGTGAGTTTTTGCAGTGATCCATGTTACTTATCCTGTGAAGGACAGAGTCATATTGATAAGTTCAGAAAAGTGTTTTTTATTGTTGTGTTTTGATGTATTTGATGTAAGCCCAGTGGATATTTAAAGCTTACAGAAGGCTGCATTTAACTGCTGCTATGTCATTCCTGCAGTATTTCTGCAGGTGCTTTGGTCACTGCTATTATTTGTAATATATTATATTATTTGTAATCAACACAAATGATCTGTCCCCATATGATAAAATCCCCCATCCCTCCTGATTTTTTTTTTACAACTCGAGTACTGTCTATAAGGTAACAATAATATAATAATAAGATAACCTTTGTTTGAAGTGTAATATGGGTTTGGCTTAAGCTGTGCTCCCCACCCCTCAGCGAGAACTTGCAGAAATCCCACTGATCAGAAGACACTTCAGACAACAACACCTCGCTTTCAAGGAGGTTTAGAAGTGTGATGAGTGCAATGGACAGTACCAAAGTGGCTGGAGAGAGGCCATCTATGTCCACTTTAATAAGAACACACAGCTTGGGTTTATCCTGCAGCCTGCTGAGACGTCAGTGGAATGGCCTCTCCTTTAGTCGTATACGAGCTACGCTGTGTTTAAGTCAACGCGCCGCTCTGGAGGTCTGCAAATGTTGGCACATGGATAGAAACCATGTTTGGCTTCTCTAAAGAAGGACACACATGAGAGAGTGGAGCAGACGGTGAGACACATGGAGGAGACCACATGTGGAGAAGGCTCTAAGTGTGTGTGTGTGTGTGTGTGTGTGTGTGTGTGTGTGTGTGTGTGTGTGTGTGTGTGTGTGCACGTGTGTGTGTGCGTGCAGTAAAGCATGTTGAAGTTTACCTTATGCACATCTATGTGATATCTCAGCAGAAAAATCCGTTATTTACCCAAACATGCAGAGCACAGTGGGTTTTTGCAGATGTAGCACATTTAGACTATGTTCACACTGCAGGCCTTAATGCTCAATTCCGATTTTTTCCCACATCCGATTTTTTTGTGTGGCTGTTCACATTATCTTTTAAAATGTGTCCTATATCAGACTGGAGTGTGAACGCATTGCGGCCCTGAACTGACCCGCATGCGCAGAGGAACAATAACAAAGACGTCACACGCAGCAGCCGTCATACGGCGGTAAACATGGAGGCAGCAGAAGTGAGTGTACATGGGTTTATTTTGAAGTTGTTGTGTGGTGGAAGCCGACGAAACTGTGAGCAAGTGTTAATGAAGAGAAGGAGGAGAAAGAAAGCCGCATTTCCGATCGCTTCCGAGTGACTCCCGCCCCCGCCCGCACAGTATTATGACAACGGTCGCTCTCAAGTGACGTCAAAGTCGCATTAATTCCAACCTGGCTGTTCACACTGAGGTCATTGCAAAACATCAGACCTGTATCCGATTTAGAACCACATCTGGAAGCGACCTGAATCTGATTTGAAAAGATCAGATTCCATGTGACTTGTGCTGTTCACACTGTCATAAACAAATCAGATCTGAGTCACATATGAGCAAAAAATCGGATTTGGGTCTCCTGGGAACTGCAGTGTGAACGTAGTCTTAGACTGCAGGCAAATCTGATTCATATCTGATTCCTTCTCATATCCGATTTTCAGGGCTGACTGTCCACACTGTTTTTAGCAATTGTCCAAATCACATCTGGCTCTGTTCAGACTGGGCCACACCATTGACTGATCTGACGGGTTGCCGTAGCAACGACGTCGGAGCGGAGGCGTCACCCAGCGCATGTATTGTGTGAAGTCATGTATTTTTTTTATATATAAAAAAATCCCAAAATATCTGTACCGTTTCTGATTGGGTCGGCACTGCGCATCATTTTTAAACATAACAATGAACGCATACAGCAAAAGTTGTGTCTCGGTGGAGGGACCCGGCGTCCCAGCAAAATGAGAAACAGAGAAAGGTGTTCAGAACAAAACCATCAGCAAACTAACAAACCAACCAACAAAGCTCAGAGTTAACAAAACGAACCAGCAATGAATAACTGGCAGCCCCGCTCTTTTACCTGTCCTCCTGATGAGCTGACGGGCTGCAGGTTCAGGCTCTCAGCGCGACTGAAGGCTGATTTATGGTTCCGCGTTACACCAACGCAGACCTACGGCGAAGGGTACGCGGCGACGCGCACCGTACGTGGAAATGCGGTCTTTTTTCTGCTATTAAAACATGATTTGTAATGTGAATTTGCAACACTTAAACTACAAATAATAGTTTTTGACGTGACATCAGAGATTGTACATGCTCTCTGTGAAAGGATGAGTAGCTCCACAACTGGAAATGGGCGGGTGGTTTGGAGCGTCTGGGACAGTCATATCCGATCTGAGTGTTTGGACTGTTCAGACTGAGACGCATCTGCCCAAATGAGATATGAATCGGATATGAAACTACCTCCTGGAGGTGGTTTCCATCTGGTTTGCAAAAATCGGATCTCATGCGGTTTGGGACTGTTCAGACTTCAAAAGAGTCATCCAGTTTCAATCTGGATGGGCTAAAAATCGGATATTGGCTGGCAGTCTGAACGCGGCCTTAGAGCATAGCTGCCTTGCTAAAGGGCACTTAGTTGACGAGTGGCAGAGCTTGTTTCCTGTCAGTTCCTGAGCCAAACCGTCCACCTTTTGGTCCCAGGCCACTTCTCTGACTCATAAACCTCAATTGCCTCTTTTGCCCCCACTCGCGCAGGATTAAAATTATCTGGGACCTGCAGTCATTTTTTAATAATCAGGGAGGACGTCTGTGATTTTAATCCCGCCCGAATGTGCCACGTCTGTAAATTACTTACCCTATTTCAGGAAACACAGAGGTCACCAGATAATTTTAATCCCGTCCGAATGCACGTGTCAGGAATCCGGTGATGTGCGGGCTGGAATCTTTAAAAAGAAATTCTTTTGTCATCTTTTCTGCCTCTTTCCCGGCGTTATTTTGACAACTGCAATACACAGTGCTATTATATTACAACTTAAGCCTACATTTATCCCCTATATACAGTAGTATAATGATCTTATAATTTTAGATGATGCATACAGAAATGAATCAGATCAAGCTTCACACAGAGAAGTGCAGCTCAGCAGAAGAGCAACAATGAGATGATGACGCGTGCAGCTGCACCGCGCAGTAGGAGATCATGATCGAGCTCACAGCCTCTCTGACGCCACAGAACCTTTAGGACTTTGACCAAAGCTCCAGTTACGTTTGCTGATAAGCTTACTGTTTCCATGGCAACTTTAAACCGAGACTGATTTGCCATTATCAGGTTTTGTCACTTGTTAAAATGTGAGGCGTTGTCACCAAACTCTAATCGATCAGTGTCTGATTGGATGCTTTTAACTCAATATTCAAGTCTAATGTTCAATAAAAGGTCTTCTTTAAGTTGAATACAAGGCCTCAATGTAATGTCTCGTATCAGCGTGTGTAAATTAGAGCCCTGTGCGTGACTGTTTTCTTTATCCCGCTCCTGCTGAATTTCTGACCATTATCGCCCGCATCCGCAAAACTCTGAGAATTCATACCCGCACAATAATAGAGATGCATTATAGATAATAGAGATGCATTGATTTCTTCTCCCGTCCCGCAAGAGAAATGTTGTCCTAGACAAATCTATCTGATTTAATTTTAACATGATAATTGTGGAGCTTAATGGATAATTGACAGTTCATAGGTCACCTGACCAAAAGTTAGATGCAAATCCATCATCATCGCACAAGCTATTTCCCCTTTTATATGAGGTGCTAGCAATGAGAGTAGGCTGTGAGTGGCTCAAATAACACTAATAAATAAATTACATAAAATAAACAAAGTTAACGAGTGAAACGAAATGAATCGCTTGGCCATTACATTGCTGTGGAGGGAGAGAATGTTGCTGACCGACTGAGGTTCCAATCCCAGCGTCTCTCTCTTCCAAGATGCTCCACAGACACTAAAGCCGGGCAAACACTGTGCGATTATCGATCGTTTTGAGCCGATTTTCCAGTCGTGCAACTATTTTTTGGATCGGGACGGATTTTGACCCAATCGTTGCTCGTGCCTCGTGCAGTAAATGTGGGGTAACGACGAGCTCCCGATCACAAATCGTGAGGTCGCAAGAAAATCAAGCGTGTTTGAAATCCTGGTCGCTCCTCGTGAAGGAATCGCACAGTTGAAGCAGCTACGACCCGATTTACCTCATCCTTTCACAGAGAGCATGTGCAATCTCTGATGTCACATCAAAAACTATTATTTGTAGTTTAAGTGTTGCAAATTCACATTACAAATCATGTTTTAATAGCAGAAAAAAAGACTGCATTTCCACGTACGGTGCGGGTCGCCGCGTACCCTGCGCCGTAGGCTCTGCGTTGGTGTAACGCGGAACCATAAATCAGCCTTCAGTGAGCTCTGTGTGCTGTTCTGAACACAAAGTGTTCATTTTGCTGGGACGTCGGGTTCCTCCGCCGAGACACAACTTTTGCGGTATGTGTTCATTGTTGTGTCTAAAAATGATGCGCAGTGCCTACCCAATCAGAAACGGTAGGCTACAGATATTTTGGGATTTTTTTTATATATATAAAAAAATGAAATTGTAAAAAAATAAAGGATCCCCATAACCTTTGATCAGGTGGGCAGGACGCACGTTTGGGTGGACACAGCCCACCCCTGCCCCAGAACCGGCCTCGAGTTCCAGTAACAGAGGTCCGACGTGAGGATTATGATCGTATAGTGTGAGCAGACGGAGCATCAGAGCATCGGGTCGTACAGTGTGAGACCATAAATCGTGGGCTGTGAACTTTTGAACTCAGTGATCTAGTTGTGCAGTGTGAGATGGGGCTGAATCAAACCATTTAAAATATCGCACAGTGTATGCCCAGTTTAAACAAATCCCAATCCCAATGCACTCCTCGAGTGTAAATCACAGAAAACCACAGACTTGGTTCATCCAGCGGGAATGTGTCATTTCAGAACTACCGCAGGTCCAGGGGTTTAGGACGGTGCCGATAGGACATTTATCAGGGTGTGTGGGTGTGTACGCAGGTTATACATGCTCCCCATGTGAGCATGCAGGGAAAAGGGAGGGAAGCATCAGGCTAGCATGCTGGATAGATGTGGAGATGAGTGTAAAGTGTGTTGGTGCAGCTCCTCAGGCCTGCACCACCACCTGTGCCACCGGGCTGACTTTGCTCTGTCATACTTCAAGGTAAATCTCTGGGGCCTTAACCAAGCAGAAGCCAATATGTCCACAACATAAATCACTGCCAGGCTTCCTCAAAGAAGTGCAGGAGTTCTGCTGAGGCTCCCAGTTTCCTCCTTCAGGTGTTTGTGCCAGTGGCCTGACAGGAAGAGAGATAAAATAAAGTCTTTTTTAGGACACGTAGGACTATAATTAGCATGCTGTGTGTCTTTGACCAGTACACAAGGTTAGCAGAAACGCTGAGCAGCGAGCAGCGCCGGTAGCCTCTCTCACCCCGACAACCTGCCCCGTAATGGCAGGCTGGATTATTTCAGTATGTCCTGTTGTGAGTCATCCAGGGTCTCTTCTGTCAAAAACCTTCAACTTTTTGGAACTTTTTCCTTGTTAATGTTTGACATCCATATTTTTCTTTTCCGTCTCAGGTTTCTGGTTAAAGACACCTGACGTGCTCCAATGCATGGATAAACCCTTGTTAATAAGTGTGGGATGCATGGTGACATGCTGAATGATTCAGAAAGTACCAGGTTCAAACAACCTAGGGCTGGGCGATATGGACCAAAAGTCATATCTCGATATTCTCTAGCTGAATGGCGATACTCGATATATATCGATATTTTTTCTGTGCCATAATTGGGGTTTCCCCCAAAGCATTATAGCATAGCATCTCTGTTAGCTTCATTTTTTTCTGAGACAAACCCTTAAAAAAACAGTCAGTTTGAATACAAAGCCACGTGCCAATATCTGCACAATATTTGCACAATATCGGAATGTATAAAACAAATGAAATAAAAATAAACTGCCTGCATATATAGAATAAAAATGCTTCTTGAATAAAATAAAACAAATATCCCTTTCCTGCATAACAATTAAATTAAAATACACTGTGCAATCAATACAATGTAGACAGTAACAGGCAGACTTTTCCACTGAGGTTGACAGTTGTGCAAATAACAAAACATTTGTGCAAATCTCAAATAAAACATGTAAACATATATTGCATCTCTTTGAGCAAATCTCAAAGAATTACAACAAGTCAACTACTGTACATTTTACAGATTTTGTGCCAGGAAAACTAACCTGTCAACACTGTCAGGTTTCAGCACACAAAGGTACTTTTTTGCCAGCACGAGGGGTCAGTGTTGATTTACAGTCAATTTGTCACAAAATAAGCTATATCGATATAAACAATATTGTCTCGTACCATATCGCGTTTGAAAATATATCGATATATATTAAAATCTCAATATATCCCCCAGCCCTGAAACAACCTAGAACATCAAAAACATAATACAAAAGAGAGAAAGACAAGAGGTTAGATTTGTACTTGCAAGGAGAACGGACAGAGAGGCGTTCAGTTAAAATCTCCTACCACTATGGAGCGCACTCTGCAGACCCCTCTCTTTTCATTTCCTTACAATACGAGTTGCAGCTCTAAGGGAGAGGGAAAACACAGCTGCAACTCTTCACGTTTACATAACTCCTTATCTTCAATTTGATATATGTTGCTCCTCCTTGACCTTGAAACAGCACGGTATATATTCAACCGGGGGAGCAGTCCTTGTTTTGCACAGATAGCTCTATCTGACGCCATCTGACTCCTCCGATATGCAAATTTGAGTTGTACATAGACACTAAACAAGCTTAGTTTCTATGTAAAGACAATTTGAGTAAATATGTAGGGAAGAGTATTAGGGCCATGCAGGAGAAAAAATATTTGAGAGGGAAAGAATTTTTTTTTTATTGTGTACTTTGAGAAAAAAGTCGAAATTTCGAGAAAAAAGTTGAAATGTCGAGATTAATGATGAAATACAATTTCAAGAATAACGTCGAAATTTCGGGAATAAAGTCGAAATTTGGAGAATAAAGTTGAAATACAATTTGGTGAATAAAGTTGAAATGTCTCCTCTCCATCAAATCCAGTTAGGAGAGACTGACAACTCTGCAGCAGCAGCCGTAACTAACTAATTAACTAACTCACATCCTTGGAGTGTCTATAGGCCTACGAGGCATTTTGTAAAGACAGTCACATGCGCTGTTTGTTATAGTCTCAGAAGGTTGACTTTATTCGCAACATTTTGACTTTTTTCTCGAAATTTTACTTCAACATTAATCTCGACAGGGGAAGATTTTTTTTATTATGCACTTTGAAAAAAAAGTCGAAATGTCGTGAAAAAAGTTGAAATGTCGAGATTAATGTTGTAATACAATTTCAAGAATAAAGTCGAAATTTCCCTTTTTTTCCTCAACATTTCCATTTAATTCACGAAATTTTGACTTTTTTCTTAACATTTCGCCTTTTTTTCTCGAAATTGTACTTCAACATTAATCTCGACATTTCAACTTTTTTCTCGACATTTCGACTTTTTTCTCGACATTTCGACTTTTTTCTTGAAGTGCATAATGAAAAAAAATCTTCCTCCTCTTAAATATTATTTTTATTTTTCTCCTTTTCTTCTACTACTCTTCCGTAAATATGAGATAACTCTATGTTCAATTACTCTAACAGAAAGCATGAAGACGAGACAGGGAGAATGATTGCTGCTTCTCAGTGGGCTGTGCGTTCTGACAGGAGAGCTCAATGCTGCTGTCAGGCGTCATGCCGGGCCATCTCCTGCTATCCCTGCCACGGACTAATTGCGTCCTCTGTGCAGAGTTTGCAGCCTTCTACAGGGCCAGTTCACACATACACACCCCCCCCCCACACAATGCTGCTGTTACTACCTCCCAGGGTGGAGCAGTGATGTAACAGCTGTGTAACAAAACACTACACCGCTCACCTCGGTGCCTCCGGCACGGTGGCATGAACGCGGCTTCAGGTTTACTCTCGTCTGATCTCTTAATCTGTCACACTTGCTCTTACTTTCTCTTCCATCGTTGCCTCCTCGAGTTTCTCTGTCGCCTCCAATATGACACCCGCTGTAGTTTCATTGCTGTTGACGTGTGACATCGGGTCATAAAGCCCGCACCGTTGCCAAAAGACACAACTGGATTAGAAACAAAACCTTTGGTCAAGAGGTGGAGGATGCTTTGACAAAAATAACCAAATATTGCAGAAGATGAAACTGAAACTGATATTTTAACATGAAAAAACATATCTTTCTGTAATTCTGAAATTGATTGATTATGCAAGTGTAGAATGGAGAGGCTGTCACACAGGCTGAACAGAGACATCATCAGTCAAACCCAAGTTACCTCCCTTTCATTTGTATGTCTCCTCATCGCACATCAAACCACAAACTAAAACTATGGAAATAAAGAAATGGTCATCAGAGAGTCTCATGTAGTCAAGTTTCCAGTGCAAACGCTGATCAATTAAAGTTGAGGGTCTGTGCACTTCGCGGCCATCCGTTATTTGTTTTGAAATTTGAAATTAGAGAAATAATCCAAAATAATCCGTTCCCCATCTTTTGTTTTGATAATAAAAAATGTAAAACGTAAAACGGATCATTATCCGGTCCGTGTATCTTTTGGTCATTGGATTTTTCCGTCATGAGTGGGAATCAAAAAACAAAAAACGATTGGTTTATTTGATTTTCCTTTTAAAACAAAAAACAAATATTGAATTACACTGCATTTTTTCTTTTTCTGTGTTAATATGACTTAACAAAGATTCAAAATACGCTTTTATTTTCGTTTTCTATTTCATATAAGAAAAATGAAATTACTAGTCAACAGGAAGGAAAAAACGAACCAAAAACAACCGTTTATTCATATTCGTGCACCGGAAGCTGGCATTTACAACCGAGTGAACTTAGTTCTGGATATTTGACAGGCATTCCTGTGACAATTCTCTCCAGGGGAAGTTTGATTTTAATATTTAATTGGTCGGGTTTACGTGACTCGGAAATGGCTCTGTACGCGGCAGTTCGGGTAACCATGGTTACCATGGCGGCGCTGAAACAACAGATTAATGATTATTTTTTAAAGATTGATTAAGGACTTGTTCCACAGCGGTTTGACGCACAATGACATTTCCTGCACGTTGCAGCAGATGTGTCTCCTGCAATGCTCAGAAATGAGCGTCAGAAGATTCTGTGCTCGGCATGATCTGAGGAGAAAAAGACGTAGATATCAGACGCAGAGCTGGAGAGCGCTTTGATTCAATCTATTTATGAGGTTTTTATTCAGATGTCCACAGTATATTGTAAATATACACACTGCATGCGACGCGAGCGAGAGTCAGCGTCAAAAACAGTTCCATTGCTTTATTTTTATTGCACTGTCTACACTGGTTGCGAGCGACGCAGCGTCGTTTTGAGCTGGACTTTTGTCGCACGCCCTGCTTCTATTTTCTTCCCGTCGGTCGCTTTGAAAGCCGGTTGAAAGTTGAAAAAAAAGTTGAAAGCGCTGTAGGAAACAGTCATTCCAATACAAGAACCTCAATAAAGTGTCAGCTGCTGGGAGATCGCCAGGCTGGAAGGTTTGATAAGATAATAAGATATAATAAGAATCTTATCTTAGGGCTTAATTTGTCCCGGATCCTGTCGGATTTCTCGTGTCCTCTGCTTTTTCCCCACATCCCAGTAATGATCTGACATGCTGACATGTTTGCTGCTTTAACACCACACGCCGGTCACTCACGCTGTTCGCTGTTTCATTGCGTCACCGTTCGGTTTTTTCCCCACTTATTCCACCGAATAATAAGCTTGTTTTCTGTTTAGAAAGTACAAACGTAGGAAGATTACAAGTAGTCACCATTTTTTTACTTGTCCCTTTACTCTTTCAGGAGTAATTTTAGGAGTTTCTTTCAGGAGCGCATAATTCAGGAGTGAATAAAGGCTGATTTATGGTTCCGCGTAAAATCGACGGCGTAGGGTACGCGGCGACGCGCACCGTTCGGTGACTGGGCCGCGTAACCTACGCCGTAAGGTCTGCGTTGGTGTAACGCGGTACCATAAATCAGCCTTTTAAAAGGCGAGTCTCAGCTGTCAATCAAAAGAACGTGGTAGAACGTGGGGCCGATGACGCGTTCAGTGTTTCAGGACAGAGCGGGTCCGATGCCACGCAGTGTGACGCGACGGTCGGACGCTCGCATGCAGTTAGGACAGGCTTTTAGGGAGCCGTAGCCTAATTTTTGTTGACCGCTTTGATCACTGATCACCCCGATCACGTTTGCAGTGTACACGTTTAAAACCCATTAAGCATGTCGGAAGGCCGTTGTGGCTGAGTTTTGTCATTAAACGCCATAAAACTTCTCTCGGACTCAGCGTGCTTCTCTGTCAGCAGCGCGTCATGCAAATATACAGGACCTAACAATAAACTCTCAAGCGGCTCTTTAAGGAAAGCCGCAATACCGGCTATCTGTGTTCACTGGGGGTGCATGCTGGAGAAGGTTGGGTTGGAAGAACCCTGAGAGAACTCCATCAGCCATGAATTCCGGCGTCAGGTAAAGTTTGTGCTGCAGTGCAATTTATACATATAATGGTAATCACGTGGATACTTCACGCGTGGGACTAAATTAATTCTTCCAACCCGACCTTCTCCAGCATGCACCCCCAGTGACACAGATAGCCGGTCATTCGGCCATGATGAATCAAAGCGCTCTCCAGCTCTGCGTCTTTTTCTCCTCAGATCATGCCGAGCACAGAATCTTCTGACGCTCATTTCTGAGCATTGCAGGAGACTCATCTGCTGCAACGTGCAGGAAATGTCATTGTGCGTACAACCGCTGTGGAACAAGTCCTTAATCAATCTTTAAAAAATAATCCTAATTATAATATATATATATATATATATATATATATATATATATATATATATATATATATATATATATATATATATATATATATAATATAAATAATCTGTTGTTTCAGCGCCGCCATGGTAACCATGGTTACCCGAACTGCCGCATACAGAGCCATTTCCGAGTCACGTAAACCCGACCAATTAAATATTAAAATCAAACTTCCCCTGGAGAGAATTGTCACAGGAATGCCTGTTAAATATCCAGAACTAAGTTCACTCGGTTGTAAATGCCAGCTTCCGGTGCACGAATATGAATAAACGGTTGTTTTTGGTTCGTTTTTTCCTTCCTGTTGACTAGTAATTTCATTTTTCTTATATGAAATAGAAAACGAAAATAAAAGCGTATTTTGAATCTTTGTTAAATCATATTAACACAGAAAAAGAAAAAATGCAGTGTAATTCAATATTTGTTTTTTGTTTTAAAAGGAAAATCAAATAAACCAATCGTTTTTTGTTTTTTGATTCCCACTCATGATGGAAAAATCCAATGACCAAAAGATACACGGACCTTATCCATTATGCGTTATCCGTTATCCGATTTCATTGATGTGTTTGAAAATTGAAATTGGGAATTAAAACAGCGAGTGGAAAACTCTTTTCTCTATTTCCTATTCGTTTCCAAGGATACTGAAAACAAGGATTGGACAAATAGGGGGATTGCACATGCGCAGTAATAAATGAAGAAAGTTGTTTCTGGTTCTTTTGTTGATCAGATTGAAAACTAACAGTTTTAGATTTTTTTCAATGTTGAAACAGAAAATAAATCCAATATGAAGTAGGACGTTTTTTATTATCAAAACAAAGGATGGGAAACGGATTATTTTGGATTATTTCTCTATTTTTATTTTGTCATTTCAAAACAAAAAACCGATGGCTGCGAAGTCCACGGACCGCTGAGCAATGTATTCCTTCCCTTGAGTGGATGTTTCTATCTGTGACATCTGATTTGCTCAGTTTGTCTGAGAAGGTGAAGTGTACGACATGACTGATAGCAAAGGACATTCAATCTGCAAATGCCGCTGCTCCCGAGCTCTTTGTTGGGGATCAATACTTGATCAGCGAGTGCTCGCCGCCGGTGCTCTGGCTCTCAGCCAGCCATGCAGACCTGACAGACAGGAGGCCAGAGTGACTTCCTCTCCGGAGAGATAACAACAGATAAAGGGATTAACAGGAGAAATCATTTACTCAGTCAGTAGTGGAGTAATTGAGCTACATGGAGCGTCTGGAAGCGTAACAACCTCGGAAACAAGCACAGAAACTGGGCAGCGTTTTTCTGCATCTTACACCAGAGACCCCCAACACTCAAGTGAGTCAAATTAAATTCCATAATTACTTGCAAAAAACAATTTTAAGAGCAACTTGTCCCAGATTTCTATTCCTCAGTGGACCCAATTCAGTTTGGGTGGTTAGGTCTACTGCAAGCTGGTTCAAACTAACAAGATCCATGTTTTCTGCCTTGACACCACATCTCATTACACTTAAAATAAGATTAATCACTGGAAAAAACAACAATTTTCACCTGTTTCAAGTAGATTTTCACTTAAAATAAGTACAAAAATCTGTCAGTGGAACAAGATTTTTTTGCTTGTAATGAGAAGATAAATCTTTTCCCACTGGCAGATTTTTCTACTTATTTCAAGTGAAAATGTACTTGAAACAGGTGAAAATTGTCAAATAAGTTATTTTTCTGGTGTTATTTTTCTGGTGATGACTCTAAATGTTGAAATAGCAGTAAAACCACATTCATTGATGAAATGACATAAGGGATGGAAAGGAGGGATGGCAGTTTTACAGGGGGGAGGATTTGGACCGTTTTTATTTCAGGGGGGGGTGCCATCCCCCTCATCCCCCCTCATCCCCCCTCAACTCCAGTACTGATTACGAATAGTTATAACATGGACACATCTTTTTGAAAGCTATCTTACTCCATAAATCACAGCTGTGATTATGGTGTGCCTCCGTGACATTAATGTCATATCCTGCACCAGTCTATGAGGATCCACTCATGCATTTGACTGAATGCAGCCCCCCATTCCCATTCCCATTCCCTTTCCCATTCAGAGAAAGAAAACACGACAGATGACACGGACAATGAGCGGGTTTTGAGGGGAGAATTGCTTTGGAATCAAATTTTTCAAACTTCACTACTTGAGAGTAGCACAAATAGGTTGACCTATGAGTTTGTGGCTGTCACCAACGCTCAACCAACCACCAGCGCACAACGCTCGCGGATCACCTTTCTGAGCTCCTGTCAGGTCCTACTGAAAGCATTTCTCGGCAGTCTGTTCATGTAAATGCTCATGCAGCACCTGGCAGCAGATTCTTTAACCCGTACGTGGCATGTGAGACGCCGTCTCTGCCGTCTGATGAACATTCAGACGCAGCGTGTCCTTCCCAGGGGTCCTTTGACTGAATACAGGTGGTGTTGCTTTCTTCTGTAAGATATAAGGCTAATTTTGTAGTGTCAGCAGTACAAAATGTAGTGTAGAGTCAGCAGCACAGAAGAGTATTAGGGCCATGCAGGAGAAAAAATATTTGAGCGGGGAAGATTTTTTTTTTATTGTGCACTTCAAGAAAAAAGTTGAAATGTTGAGATGAATGTTGAAATACAATTTTGAGAAAAAAGTCAAAATTTCGAGAATAAAGTTGAAATACAATTTCGTGAATAAAGTTTAAATTTGGTGAATAAAGTAGAAATGTCTCCTCCTCCATCAAATCCAGTTAGAGCGACTGACAGCTCTGCAGCAGCAGCCGTAACTAACTAACTAACTTACATCCTTGGAGTGGAACGTTAAGGGTACGTTTCTGAAGTTATACAACTATATACATATGTGTGATATGTGTTTCAAATCAATATCGTAAAGCCAATTCCTTTTTTTTTTCTCGAAATTGAACTTCAACATTATTCTCGACATTTTGAATTTTTTCTCAACATTTCGAGTTTTTTCTCGAAATTGTACTTGAACATTATTCTCAACATTTCAACTTTTTTCTCGACATTTTGACTTTTTTCTCGACATTTTGACTTTTTTCTCGACATTTTGACTTTTTTCTCGACATTTCGACTTTTTTCTCGAAGTGCTTAATGAAAAAAAAAATCTTCTTCCTCTTCCTCCTGCCTGGCCCTAATACTCTTCAGTACAGCAGTGATAATCCATAATCAAAATCTTTCTATGACCTATTAGAATATGAAGGTGCAGAGTGGCAGCAGCATCTGACCTCCGCACCAAGCCGTCGCTACATCTGGAGTCAGGCATCTGGCTGTCTGGGGTCATTTAAAGAAGGTTACAGTGAGCAGATTTCATAACCTCCGTTTTTACACCGACAAGCCTCCACTTAAGGAAGTCAGTGACGTGAGCGGTGAGCGCGGCTGACATCTCCATCCCCGGTGCTGAGGCCCGTCTCAGGGCTGCCCACAGGCAGATCCCTGCACGCGGGCACCAACAGTGTTTCCAGAAACGTGAGAAGGTGTAGAAGTGGAGAGATGATGACAGCATCACTGCTGGAGGAGGTAGAGTCCAGGTGGGGTTGCTGGAGCGTGGAGCTCCTTCTTATTGCAGCTCCTCCAGGAGACATGACATGGCTGGGTGAGCTTCCCCGTACCTGACCTCATTCTGCCCGAGACACATCCCATTTGTTCCGTTCATGATCAGAGACTCCAACAACTGCACTAGTGTGTTTAGTAGGGCTGTCAAAGTTAACGCCTTATTAACGTGTTAACTTAACGTCCTCTTAACGCCGTCAATTTTTTTAACGAAAATATATTATATATATATATATGTATTTATATATATATATATATATATATATATATATATATATATATATATATATATATATATAACACACACACATATATATACACATACACATGCACTTTTTGGATATGACATACATATATATACACATATATATACACACACACATATATATATATATATATATATATATATATATATATATATATGTGTGTGTGATATATATATATATATATATATATATATATATATATATATATATATATAAATTTTTTTTGTTTTTTGTTTTTATTTGTTTGTTTTTTGTATAGAAATTTAATTAATTTTGATTATAATGAAATAGAGTTTAGGGGGTAAGATTTAATACAATTTTACTTCTTCCTACTCCTTTTCGAGCATGATAATTGTCACGTCTGGTGTATGGTGTGGACCCAAACGCAGGAGAGCAGGAGGCAGGAGTTGCAAAAACCAAGGATTTATTCCAAAAAAGGCAAAAACAAAGCGCTGCTTGGCAGGATCAAAACAGGGATCAAAAGAAAGACTGGAGCAAAACAGGCAGGAGACATGGAGGACAAAACAGTACAGGCCGACAGGGAACAAGGGATGACAAGACCAGATATACACAGGGGATAACGAGACACGACGAGACACAGGTGCAGACAATCAGGGCAGATGGGACACAGGTGGGGCAAAACAGAAACTGAAAGGCTGGGAGGAATGTCAAACCCTGACATTAATTATAATGGATGCATGTTTTTATTTATATTTATTTATTATTGATTATTATTGTTTTGTTTTGTTTTCACTACTGTTTCATGTTCAAAATAAAATTTCAATTCAATTCAATTCAATTCAATTCAGGACAAAAAAAACTAAAAAAAACGTGCATTATCTCATTTCTGGTGGTCGACGGCATAGCTTGAGGAAAAGTATGTTGGATTACTGCGTGAACTTTTTTGAAAAACGAGGAAAGATGGAGAATGAAAAGGGACTTTTGAACGGCAAATTCACTTTCAGAAAGATGCAGATGGTTCGCTGGACAAGACTAAAGTTATTTGCATGTCGATTTGAAATGAATTACCATGGAAGTACGTCGAGTCTCAAATACCACTTGCAGCCAAACACACGACCGATGCAGAGAGCGCCCCCCCCCGCGCCTCGTCAAAAGCAGACAAGCCTTTTATATGAGCCTTTTATTTTCCTCCATATGAGGTTATACGTAATTACATGGAAAATTTAACTGACCAATGCACTTCTTGTACAATGTTTGTGATGCATATGGTTCATTGTTTTACATTGAGCTGCTTAAAAAACCAAGGAATCTTAAGTTAGTCTTTACAAGTGTAAAGTTGGGGACTGCATTGTGTTTGTATTTATGAAGGAATGTTACATTCAGGTCAAAAGCTTAAAAAAATGAATCGTTTGTCAGCCCTTTGTCAGTTGGACACGGGGTGCGCTAGCCTTTGGCTGGTGCGGGTTAGAGCATAAAGGTCACGGGGTAGGTCATTGCAAAATTTCTTATTTTTTTGTGGTTTAGCATAAAATGCTAAAAAGGGTGGAATGTAATGGGAAATTTTGGTATAAACAATGTCTTTTGCCTGTTTTCAAGTGAACATTCCTTGCCAAGGTCACGCGGTTTGACACAGTACGGTTTTCAGGGTTATGGGCGATATCTTGTCTAGTTCCTAGCTTTCAACTATAACATAACTTGTCTCTAAACATGTTCAGCTCAATCAGGACTGACGGTTCGTATAACCGGTTGGACTGTGTGGCTCCATTCAGTTGAATGTTTTTCCTCTTTTCATTAAAACTTCAGAAAGACAGCTGAGGTGTCCTGACATTCATTTTTGAACAATTTTTGCCACCACAGTGTTTAGATTTTTTTTTTTTTCTTGAGCAGAAACCCAGAGTTTCCAGCTCGGCAGAAACGGCCACTTCAGAAGGCCACGAACGGGAAGCTGCTCACTTCTGTCTCAACGGCTCGTTTTCCTCCGAGTCGCTGTCGTTTTCCCCTTCATCCTGCTCTCAGGAGCACAGCCCTTCTCACGAGCTTAACATTTGAAAACTTCCCCTAATTAAAACGGAAAGTGGTGCCAAGCAGATGGCACGAGCTGGCTTGGGTAATTATTGCCAAGTGAACCGCGGCCCCTGTAGAGCCTGACTGAAATGAGGAGAGAGCTCAGCTGGATTGGAGAAGACACTGGCAGAGAAGCTGCATGACGGAGGCACGTCTGACCTGCAGGGGCCGCGTAATGGAGCAGCGTGAGTTTCTCAAAGACTCTGTCGTTCAATCACAGAACATCTTAAGCACAGTCTGAACCAGCGTGATGCTGCGCCTGAGCCTTTACATTCTGCCCTCGTTTCTCCTTTTCCACCTCTGTTGTTTTTCAAAAGCATTTATGGTAGAAAGGGCACTTTATGTTTAACTGGCCATGGTTACATGTTGTTTTTTAATTCTGAATTAATTATTCCAAATTAAATAATTCAGAATTAAACTATTTTCCTTTGAGTTTACATGGAAATAGTAATTCTGAATTGAGGTTTACATGTCGTCTTTACGTATTCACGTTTGTGAATTATGTGTGTGTGTGCATTAAAGCATGTTGAAGTTTACCTTATGCACATCGATGTGATATCTCAGCAGAAAAATCAGTTATTTACCCAAACATGCAGAGCACAGTGGGTTTTTGCAGATGTAGCACATTTAGGCCACGTTTACACATATCTGGGTATTTACAAAAAATGATATTTCCCCATCTACGTTTTGAAAAATATCCTTGTTTACACGAACCCGCATACATACGCTGTTAAGGTGCTATGAGCATCCCAACCTGCAGGGGGCAGTGTAACGAGAAGCGTAAAGTAATGCTAGCCAATCAGAATCCAGGAAAAAAATGTCAACAAATGACACATGTGAAGCCTGAATAATATGGTTCCGAATATGTACCAAATATGTACCAAAATCCATTTAAATTGAAAAATGTTGCTTCTCGTGTCAAATATTGATATGCGATTAATTCCATTACAAAGCTCCTAATTAATTAGATGAATTTTTTTAATCGAGTCCCACCACTAATTTAAACAATACTCATGCTTGGATGTATGCATGTAGAAAAGAGAGGTTTGTTTGTGATCTGAAGTTTAAGTCATGTTAAACTGGGTCCTAAACATGAGTTTCCTCGTGCCGCAGTCTCTCCGAGGATTTTATGGGTAAAATCTCCAAGAGGGAACTTATTCAAATGTCCATCTGGACACAATGTGGGTAAGAATTCGGTGCATTTTAGGTCCTTTATTAAAGGCATTCTTTGAAAAAAAAGGCATAAAATTTGCAATCTCACACTGAAATTAAATCTCTGTTGATGAATACATTTCATATGGAAGAGGTATGTGTGCTTCAGGGTCGCAGGAAAGATTCAATGTTTTAATATTAGGAATCCAAATGAAATGTTGAAATGTGAAATAAAAGAGCAGCGGTTTGTACAACATCCCAGTTTTAAACATGAGGGAGGTTCAGCAAATAATTTGACAATTTATCACCCAGTTTTATGTTTTCATTACTTGTATTCTTAATTTGCCAGGATTTTCATCTCTTTAATTGTTGAGTTGTGTTTTTTTGGTTATTTTCCACCTTTTACGGCCTTATTCTTGTTATGATGAAGGTCATTTTGTGTTGTGAATTATGAAATACGGTTTTGTTTTCATAATATCACAAAATCACACTTACAGGCATCAAATCAGACGAAGGATCGTGTTTTCAGTTCACATCAGTTTGATCTCTTGTTTAACCCAGATACATTTTTAACCACCTATTTTATCATCTGGCTCTTGTTGCTGTCACCCGTCACAGAAACAGAAGGAAGGGGTGAGGGATGAGCAGAAATGTCCTGCTCAGGGCTGACGGGGATGTTATTCTGCGTTAGTACGAGTAGACACACCTCTTCATGTACGATGCTGACGTGCAAATGAAACGCTCCTGTAAACGGTGACTAGTTCCCGGCGGATGGTCCTTGTTTGGGGCCGAGAGAAACACCAGGAGGAATAGACTGGTGACACGATCTCTGAAACAACTGTATGACAGATTATACTATCATTTTGCTCACCATGGTTACAGTACAAGAATGACAGAAAGGAGGTTCATACCAAGGGGGAGAACAAGTTTGATACAGAGAACTTTTTTTACAGAGCCATGGTTTGCTGGAACTCTATACCAGTTCATATTTATCATGTAGGTAGCAAAGATTGGTTTAAGATTCAGTTGAAACAATATCTTTCAAAATTTAATGAATATCATTTGGAAGGAATAGAATGAAGTTTGAATAGAATAAGACCGGCGATATAATTGCATAATTGCTGGCGCCGTTTCCTTTGCCTAGATCGCAACCAAAGCAATGTTATAATCTCCTACATCATCCAATGGTGTCATGTAAACTTGTTCGTTGTTCTAATCTGCTACTGCTACTACCGCTGCTACTACCTCTACTACTATATATTTAATCACTTTTCCAACTGTTGCTCTGCTTACTGCCCCCTATCGGTCCGGTACCGCCGGCTCTCCTCCCGTACTACGTTACGGTTGGTAGTGCACGCGAACGGACGCGAACGCAAGCACCAACAGCAAGTATATCTCGGCTCTAAAGGTGAAAAGTGATCAAGAATTTTAAGATAAGGTCATTTCAGGCAGGTATTGTTTATGAAGGTGTTTTATATGATTTCATTTCTATGTGTATTTATGTCTGAGAATGATGGTGATTTAGTTCTCCTCTGTGTCGTTTGTGACTAAGGGAGTTGTGTCTATTATTATTTTGTTTGTCATGTATAATGTATGTCTGTTATGTATTAAGTGTTAATTTGTGTGTATGTTGGACCCCAGGAAGGATAGCTAATGCTGTTGCTAATGCTAATGGGGATCCTAAACAAAACAAACCAACCAATCAGCTCCAGGTTTCCAGCTGCAGCCCAGTAGTTTCACTTTGGCAGTTCTGACGGTCCCTGCTGAGGCCAGCGTGTTATCGGGCGAGTTCACGGCTCTAACTAGGCTTCCTGAGCAAACACACCTCCGTTAATCCCCTTCCTGGTTCAGCTGAAACCCTGGAGCACATGTAGAAACACACGTGGATCATTCTGTTGCACTAAAGAAAGAAATCCCCCAGTGGGCTCAGAAACAACTTGAAACTGATAAAAGCAGTAATAAATAATAACGTACTGAACTGGACACAGATGAGGGGACTCTAAACTCAATATTTTGTCCGGTGATTTCTGTGGGCAGGTGACCCGGTTCTTTCATTATGACCAAACTGCAACAGAGGTCTCAGGTTTGAGGGGTTTCCGGTTTCCGATGGTTCCACAGGTATTCATCAGGATTTGGACCAGTGCTCATTGAAGTCTCTTCAGACTCGGCCAGGGTTTTGTTCTTAGTCTTTCTTGGGTGTTTTGGGTCGTTATCCCGTCAGATGATCATCACCTGCAGCTCAGCCCGAACTTCCTGAAACTGGTCTTGAGAGTTCACCGTACCTGCACAGATTCAGACCTTGTACCTCCTGGTTCCACCTTGTACCACCTGGTTCCACCTTGTTCCACCTTGTTCCACCTGGTTCCACCTTGTACCACCTGGTTCCACCTTGTTCCACCTGGTTCCACCTTGTTCCACCTTGTTCCACCTGGTTCCACCTTGTTCCACCTGGTTCCACCTTGTTCCACCTTGTTCCACCTGGTTCCACCTTGTACCACCTGGTTCCACCTTGTTCCACCTTGTACCACCTTGTACCACCTTGTTCCACCTTGTTCCACCTTGTTCCACCTGGTTCCACCTGGTTCCACCTGGTCCCACCTGGTTCCACCTTGTTCCACCTTGTACGACCTTGTTCCACCTTGTTCCACCTTGTTCCACCTTGTTCCACCTTGTTCCACCTTGTTCCACCTTGTTCCACCTGGTTCCACCTTGTTCCACCTGGTTCCACCTTGTACCACCTTGTTCCACCTGGTTCCACCTTGTTCCACCTGGTTCCACCTTGTTCCACCTGGTTCCACCTGGTTCCACCTTGTACGACCTTGTTCCACCTGGTTCCACCTTGTACCACCTTGTTCCACCTTGTTCCACCTGGTTCCACCTTGTACCACCTTGTTCCACCTGGTTCCACCTTGTTCCACCTTGTTCCACCTGGTTCCACCTGGTTCCACCTGGTTCCACCTGGTTCCACCTGGTTCCACCTTGTTCCACCTTGTTCCACCTTGTACGACCTTGTTCCACCTGGTTCCACCTTGTTCCACCTTGTTCCACCTTGTTCCACCTGGTTCCACCTTGTACCACCTTGTTCCACCTGGTTCCACCTTGTTCCACCTTGTTCCACCTGGTTCCACCTTGTTCCACCTGGTTCCACCTTGTACCACCTTGTTCCACCTGGTTCCACCTTGTTCCACCTGGTTCCACCTTGTTCCACCTGGTTCCACCTGGTTCCACCTTGTACGACCTTGTTCCACCTGGTTCCACCTTGTACCACCTTGTTCCACCTTGTTCCACCTGGTTCCACCTTGTACCACCTTGTTCCACCTGGTTCCACCTTGTTCCACATGGTTCCACCTTGTACCACCTTGTTCCACCTGGTTCCACCTTGTTCCACATGGTTCCACCTTGTACCACCTTGTTCCACCTGGTTCCACCTTGTACCACCTTGTTCCACCTGGTTCCACCTTGTACCACCTGGTTCCACCTGGTTCCACCTTGTTCCACCTGGTTCCACCTTGTTCCACCTTGTTCCACCTTGTTCCACCTGGTTCCACCTTGTACCACCTTGTTCCACCTGGTTCCACCTTGTTCCACCTGGTTCCACCTTGTTCCACCTGGTTCCACCTGGTTCCACCTTGTACGACCTTGTTCCACCTGGTTCCACCTTGTACCACCTTGGACCACCTTGTGCCACCTTGTACCACCTTGTTCCACCTTGTTCCACCTTGCACCACCTGGTACCACCTTGTACCACCTTGGACCACCTTGTGCCACCTTTTACCACCTTGTACCACCTTGCACCACCTAGTACCACCTTGTACCACCTTGCACCACCTAGTACCACCTTGTACCACCTTGCACCACCTGGTACCACCTTGGACCACCTTGTACCACCTAAAACCAGATGCAGCAAAGCACCTGCAGAACACCCCCGATCCTCCGCCATGCTTCACAGTCTCTGCAGTCATACAGCTTTTTCATGACTTTTTCATGACTTGCGTTCAACAGTGTCGTCCTCCTTGGTCGTCCACTTTTTCTCAAACAGCAACAGATGGTGTGATCCCACAGTGGTGGACCTTTCAAGACTTTCAAACTCACCTCGAAGCTCTTTGGAAGATATTCTGGGCTCTTTCATTACCGTTAATCTTATTCATCTCTTCAATTTGTCTCTTCATTTTGTTTTTAACAGACGTTGATGGTATTTCAGAATTCCCAGATGTTGTATCCAAATAGCAAGACTACATCGCGTTTGCATTCAGGAACAGCCGTGACCATGGTGACGAGCATTTGCAGACGGCAGCTGTTCTTTACGACAGCCTTTATAAACAATCTGGCAATATTAACGCAGTATTTGATGGAGAACCAGATAAATACGGTGGCGTGTGCTGCTTGTTCACTGCAGTCCTCCTCAGAAAGTCAGAATGCACCGGCGGGACATAAAGAGACAGCTGCGCAGCGGCTCTGTGCATCTGGAGAAGCAAACCAGTTCTTACAACGTTACCCGGTTGTGAAATGTCTCGGCAGCAACTCAGCATCCCATGTTGTTGATTGGAAAAGGCATATTTTTTAACCGCAGGAGGGCAGAAACAGCGTTTTTAAACCCACAGAAAGACAGCAACGCTACGGTGACCTGCTGAGCCGTTGTTCTATCGATTTCTGCTGCTTTGTCGAAAAAAGCTACCACCGCATAAACCGATAGCGTCTGTCTGTCGATTTTTGCTACCCTATCAAAACATGCTCCCTAATGGTTTTCTACCTTTTGTATAGCTACAATTTTACTGTGTTTTACTCCCTAGCCCAATTCCTAAATAAGAATGTGTTCTGTTCAAAAAGTCAAACTTCAGAGGCATGTTATCATTTATCCTAACCTTTATTGGAATGTACATCCAAGTTTAGTTGCAGGAATCTGAGGGAACGGATGTAAGAACAAAACTGGACAAGAACATCTGAAACAACCACAACCAAATTCACTCTATCCGGATGGAGCAATTTAACTGGATAGTTTTTTATTAAAGGCCGAAATGAAATAGAGTAACGAGGCTGTTTTTAAAATGTAAGGAGTAAAAAGTACAGATAATTGTGTGAAAATGTAAGGAGTAAAAGTAAAAAGTCGTCTGAAAAATAATTACTCCAGTGAAGTATAGATAACCAAAATTTCTACTTAAGTAAGGTAACAAAGTATTTGTACTTCGTTACTTGACACCTCTGGTGATGGTTCAGATGGTGAAGCTAAAGTCTGAAGACGGAGAGAAACTGAGATAGTCTGACAGGACGAAAGACCCAAACAACAGACGCCAGAGATAAAATCCGTCAGGTGAGGTTTATTATGGGAGTTGGAGATCAAAACCAGAAGATCAGTCAGCGGGGCAAACCTGACAGTCGAGGGCGGGACAAGATCCACAAACAAAACACGCGTCCAAAATGAAGCGGCACGTCGATACGAAGGCAGAAAGCAGAAACTAATGGAGCCCTCCGATTTTTTAATTAATAACACGAGGAGGCGACAGGAAACCGTGTGGCGGAGGACAACAGAAACACGGGGGCTATTGAACGGGACTAATGAGCCGTAGGCGCAGGACCACGACGACGTGGTAATCAACACAACACAGGTTTGAAGCACTCGTATCAAGATTGAAAAAGAGAAACAAAGTCAAAAATGAAGAGAGGAAGTGACTGAAAGACTGAAATTAAAATTCTAATCAAGAGCACTTTTCAATTAAGTCTTTCATTTTTGATGAATACATTTTCATTATCCGGTTGTGCTGCGTGCGAGTTGTCTGAACCAGTCTGTAAAATGAAATGAAACACCCACTGCCCTAACAAAACCACCCCCCCCCACTTGCTTATTCTGCTTATCTATATGGTTGTGATTTAGTTATCACTATTCTTCTACATCCAGTCTCTTAAATGGCCTATAAAGCACACACAATCAGTGTAGATCACACGTAAGCACACCTGTGACAACATTAACCTTGGTAGGATGTTGATGGAGCAGTGGACATGTCAGCAGCAAGTACGTGCAGGCGGGGGTGATGGTACCTGAACCCTGCACGCCGGGGGAACGAGCTGCAAAACATTGTACAAGTCGGAATAAACCGTTAATGTCTATTGTTTCTGGACTAAAAAACAAAAACAATCCCAGGTAGTTCTCCCATCACTGTGAAAACTATAAAAACGTTTTTGTGGTCTAAACGGCTCTAAAGGTCACTAGTAAGGGCACTTTTCCACTAGTACCTACTCAGCTCGGCTCAGCTCGACTCGCCTCGGTTTGGTTCTTTCCCACTAGGGGTCTAACGTGCCGAGTAGATACTTTTCTGTATCTATTCTGCCGAGGTTCTAAGCGGCTGAGTCGGCTGTATCTGACATCATCACACTACAGACCACCGATTGGTCGGGGGGTTGGAGTCAGACGTCTGAGTCAGGAGGAGGAAATCAGAGAAAGAGACTCTGACGGATTATTGTTCATTTTATTCCACCAGCAATGGCAGCAAAAGTCTGTTTCATGATACAACTCTGAGGTGCAGATGTTCATAAACCTGGTGCTGAGGAGAGAATTAAAAAGGGATCTAGACGGAGATAAGGAACGACCAGATCCACCAGGAGCTCTGTCTCTTCATAGCTGCTCTCGGCTCCAGCTGACTTTTCAGCAGCGCCGAGACGAACAAACAAAAAAAAGCGTTGCCACTTGAGGCTTCTCTGACTCTCATTTTTTAACTTGATATGGAACACAAGCCACAGACCCAGCAGCACATCTATCATCTCCTCCAGGTTCTACATCTTTAGTGTTGTTGTCTTCTTCGTTTAGATCACACAATCAAATACGTCACAGCAGCTTCACTCCAACCCCCTACTTCTGATCTGGGTTCTGAATTGTTATGGAAAAGAAACTTGGCCGAGTTGAGTCGAGCCGAGCTGAGATGAGTAGAGCTGAGTAGGTACTAGGGGAAAAACGCCAAACAGTCTCTCTACGGAGGGAGGGAGTCACTTACCTCCCACAACCACGATGCTCCTCCCTGATTACTAGAAAAAACAAAGACTCAGACTCCAACGGTGCATTTTTAAGAATTAGATTGACTAGGGCTGGGGATCCATTCAAATGTCAAGAATCGATTCGATTCCGATTCTTAAGATTCGGATTCGATTATCAAGATTTGATTCGATCCAATTCGATTCGATGCGATATTGATTTGGGTTACTGTTAATAAAACTATTTTTTCAGCTGTTGCATGAATTATATGACTGCAATATATTAATACTAGTATTATATTGAGATTCAACAGCAAGTATTGGCAGCTAATGATGCTGTAAGGACCAATCAGCTCCCAGAATGCTGATAGAACTGCTTTCAGAAACGTGTGGCAGAATTACCAAACAGATCCAGGGAGGAAACAGGACGAAATAAATCGGTTTTATTTTTTCCCCATTTATGAGAATTTGGTTTTTAACATTTATGCAAATGTAACCCCAAGACAGTATATAAAGCAAAGAAATATATACAATTTATGCAATTATAAATGAAAACTTTAATGTTTTCATACCTTTAAACATATTTAAAGGCAATAACATGGCACCAGTTATTCTCGTGTCCAACAAAATATTCCTTTTTTGGGCATAAACAAAAAAATACCAAAAGTTGTAATGTAATGATGAAAACAAAAAAAATATTATTATTATTATTTATTTTTTTAAATATATAATATGAATCGATTTTTAGGAATTAATATGAGAATCGATTTAAAATCGGAGAATCGATCTTTTCAACACAGGCCTAAGATTGACTCTTCTTCCTGTAGCTCTTTTGTTCTGCTGGTGAGTGATCCGTGGGGCGGATGGTGGGAACTATTCCGACGGCTGAGGCCCTCCCTGACCTTTAGCATCCAAAAGGGAGGAGGAGAGAATGACAAAACAAAAAAACCCTCCTGCGTTGTATCACCACAACAGAGAAAGCTTTGGGAAACACGTTGCATATGTTCTTGTTGTTCTCTCGGCCCCTCGGCTCGGCCCCTCGGCTCGGCCCCGGCTCCTGCACGTCTCCAGACGCTGGCTGTAATTGAAGCATCAGAGGCCAGCCTGGAGACGGTTGTGGCTGTTCAACAGCAGCAGACAGCCCTGCTGACGGCTTGGAGCCGCTGATTTATTGCTTCAGGTCCTGCCGGAGTAACAGGCGAGGGGAATTGATTGGCTCTGACCTCTGGCTGTGTCTGGCAGCAGCGCTGGGACTGCAGGTAGATGTTTGTTGGGTTTCTTTGCGCGTGTCGTTGTTGTGTTTCCCAATGCTCCGGAGAGAACGCTGGGGAGGATTTGGAGGCTGATCGTGAAAGTCTTGACCCTTTTTTTTGACATTTTTAGACTTTTATTTTCTCGCAGTTCCTGCTGTGCTCGGCATGTTTATCCTCCCCTGACCTTGTAGGCTTGTAGCTGCTTTAAACAGGTCGGAAAAGTTTAGCAGTCTAGCATTTCAGTGTTCTGTGATTGTAAATGACAAGTCATTTATTCCAGCTGCACTCCGGCTCTATAACCAGGCCCTGCAGGCACGGGCAGACCTGGAGCTGGAGTTGCTAGGCTAACTGACTTTTATCTGCACATGTTGCACTTTAACAAACTACCAGAAACTACCAGCAATTCATATTTAAGGGACCAGCAGTGTGTTTATATTTATTAGTGCATTGTAAACTCTGTTTTTCTGTTTGTCTTCCTCTTTTTAAATGTCACGAGCTGTTTGACAACTGATTTTCCCCAGAAGGGACAATACAGTTTTCAATGAATGAATCAATCAATCAACTACCTGGGTTTGTTTTTGGGTTTGGTTTTGTTTTTCAGTCCAGAAAAAATAGACATTAACCCTTGTGTTGTCTTTGGGTCAAGGGAAGAAGGAAGGAAGGAAGGAAGGAAGGAAGGAAGGAAGGAAGGAAGGAAAGGAGAAAACAAGAAAAGAATGTACGAGGGGAGAAAAGAAGGAAGGAAGAAAAGAAGGGAGGAAAGAAGGAAGGAAGGAAAGAAGGGAGGAAGGAAGGAAGGAAGGGAAAAAAGAAGGAAGGAAGGGAAAAAAGAAAGAATGTAGGAAGGAAGGAAGGAAGGAAGGAAGGAAGGAAGGAAGGAAGGAAAGGAGAAAACAAGGAAAGAATGTACAAGGGGAGAAAAGAAGGAATGAAGGAAGGAAGGGAGGAAAGAAGGAAGGAAGTAGGAAAGTGAGTAAGGAAGGGAGAAAAGATGGAAGGAAGGGAGAAAGAAAGGAAAGAAGGGAGGGAGGAAGGAATGGAGAAAAGGAAAGAAAGAAGGGAGGGAAGAAGGAAGGAATTGAGAAAAAAGGAAAGAAGGAAGGAAAAGCAAAGATAAAAGGATAAAGGAACGAATGACGAAAGGGAGGTAGGAAGAAAAATGAGTAAAGGAGGATAAAAAAGGAGGAAAAGAGGGAGGGAAGAAGGAAGGAGAGAGCAGGAGGAAAGAAGGAAAGAAGGATAGAAGAATTGGGTCATTTTGACCCAAAGACAGTACAAGGGTTAATGGTTTATTCAGTTTGACAACTGATTTTCCCCAGAGGGGACAATAAAGGTTTCAATCAAGCTATCAATCAATCAATCAATCAATCAATCAATCAATCAATCAATCAATCAATCAATCAATCAATCAATCAATCAATCAATCAATCAATCAATCAATCAATCAATCAATCAATCAATCAATAAAAAGAAGGGAGGAACTGGTTTTTGGAGGGCGTGCAAATGGAGAGTCAGCACAATGATAGACCCATGAAAGTAGGATAGAGATAAGTAGTGAAGGTTGCCAGGACATTGTTCAGGACAGAGCTGTGCAGCGGTTACAGCAGAAGTGATGAGACATGTGATTGCTGGGATTGGAGCTATGTGGTCGGTACCTTACGGCGCCGGAGCCCCAACTACATTTAAAAACAAATAAATGTAAACTTCCCGTTCACATTCTGTTCTTTTGTCTGTGCTTGTGTCTCTGAACAGCCAAGAAAACGTGCGCCCCTGCAGAGTTTGCCTGTCTGAACGGACAGTGTGTGCCCGGACGCTGGCGCTGCGACGGGGAGCCGGAGTGCCCAGATGGCTCTGACGAAGCAGAAGAGACCTGCAGTAAGTGACTCCTGCAGCTTCTCCCAGCAGGGACCTCTGACAGGAAGGTCCTGGAGCCGCTAGTGCGGAGAACTGAGGAATAGTTGCTGCAGTCTGCAGTCATGCAGCCCCTTGTACGGAGAATCAGGGCGGGAGTGGACAACCATGTTTCACCATTTAGAACAGTGGTTCCCAACTTTTTTCCTTGTCCCCCCCTACTTGTGTCTAAAGCCACGTTTCCACATAGCCGGGTATTTACAAAAACGGATATTTCCCTCTCTACGTTTTGAAAAATACCCTCGTTTATACGAACCCGCATGAATACGCTGTTAAGGTGCTATGAACATCCAAACCTACAGGGGGCAGTGTAACGAGAAGATAAAGTCATGCTAGCCAATCGGAATCCTGGAAAAAAACGTCAACAAATGACACGTGTGAAGCCTGAATAATATGGTTCTGCGTTAAATCGACGGCGTAGCCTACTGTACGTACGGTGCGCGTCGCCGCGTACCCTACTCCGTAGGCTCTGCGTTGGTGTAACACGGAACCATAAATCAGCTTTGACTGCCAGTTACTTAACGGACGGAACGAGAGTCTTTCGTTTGGAGTGACAGAGAAGTGGAGTTACTTTTAAGTGTGACTTTAGAATATAAAACTAGTAAAATACAAGAAAATATTGACGGTGGCCAAACAAACTGTAAATACAGGTTGCACACATGACGCTGGTGACGTTTCTATCTCATAATGTGACGTTCTGAAGCCTAAATCCCTGTTTCCCTCTGTTTACAAGCAAACGTGAAAACTGAGTTTTTGAAAATCTCCACTTTGGCCGGAGTTTTCAGAAATGATCGTTTTTGGTGACTTTGAGCTTCGTTTTCGTGTAAAGGAACGGCCAAAACGCATGAAAACACCACCGTTTTTGCTCCGTGTAAATGGGGCCTTAGACCAGCCGGGCACCCCGACCCATACATACTAGCAGCAAAAGAGTAAAGTTATTCTTTACAAACTTTTAATTGAAAAAATGAACATTAATTATGTTTTTTTGATACATTTCTTTTTGGTTTACCCTGTACTTTGTTTTTCTCACCTTCCTTTTGTGTCACCAATGTATAAAATACGCACAAAAAATAATTGCAAGGACGTAAAAATATTTCTGAAAAATGTCTCTTTTAATATGAGAGAAACATTTTTTAACATTTTTCCTTTAACAACCTGTCGGAGTAGTAGTATGATTAAATGTTGAATAATTATATAATACGTTTTTAAGTTTTTATCCTGATGAATAACTTTAACTTTAAAATGATCAAAATATATTTCTAAGTGGGTTTATACAGACTTGGATTACAGTACCCCAGGTTGGGAGACACTGATTTAGAACAATTCAAACCTCCTAATTAACAGGGTCAGGGTTCCTTCAGTGATATTTTGTTAATTATTGCATCACTCGCAATAAGATCCCAGAACACGCTCAGTGTTGCAACTAGTGTTGTTTTTGTCAGCCTGTTTATATTTTAGTTTAAGTTTAGTCTTTGGGTCAAGCTATCATTTGAGTTTTTATTAGTTTTAGTCACGTTCATTCTCCTTTTAGTCCTTTAAGTTTCAGTCTGAGCATTTTAGTCTTATTTTAGTCAGAATTGTCCAGGACCATTTTAGTCTAGTTTTAGTCAAAGATTATATTTAGCCAAACCCATTTTACAATTCAAACAAGTTTATCTTATTATTATATTATTGGTACCTCATAGACTCAAGAATACATTAATTCCAGATACAGAACACTAATTTGAGTTTAAAACATATTTATTTTTCCGCATTTCTCCCCATCTTTTTCTTTTTCGACGACACATTGGGTTTTCTTTTCCACGTCTATGTAGGAAAGTGTATCCAAAGATGGGCAGCATAAGATAAGATGATTGCATTTCCAAGACTCAGACAGTGAGTTCATTCAAAGTACAAGTCTGGAATTTTTCCATTACAAGCTTTAAGACATTGTCGTGCAAGAACTGTAAGAATGTACGTGCTCTATCTTTAAGCTGAAATTACTCCAACTTTGTCATGTTGGGGATTGCTAAGTGTGCTGCTGGCTTCTGATTGGTCGGTTTAGTCGGTCACTCGGTGCCATCAAGGTACAATTAAAGATTGAAATGACGGTAACCAAGGGAATGTGCTCCTTCCATGTCTGCTGGTCTCACACGATTACGTCAACCTCACACGAGGTCAGGCTCAGGTCAACCCAAACCCTGCGCATGGATCGTTTAGCACGCCAGGAAAAGCAGGTCGTGGATGCTGGTTCTAAACTTGTATTCACAAGGAGCTTTTCACTCAGCGCGGAGCAGCTCGGGTAAACAGGAGCTCTGACAAACACGCCTGCGTTCAGCTGTGACTCCTCACAAGCCGCTCCGCATCGCAGCCTCCGTCCAGCAGCTGTCGCCAAGCAACGCACTTTCTTTATACATCACATACGTCACATCATTTAAAAATCATTTGAAGTTTGACTTAAATGAATCTCAATTAGGCCTGCTTTATTCTTAAGTCATGACTACAATGTGGTCATCGCTTATAGTGGGAGCTGTGAATGCAGGGGGGGGGGAGACGTCTGCGTCACCTGTTAACCCTTGTGCTGTCTGCGGGTCAAGGAAGGAAGAAGAGAAGAAGGGAGGAAAGAAGGAAGGAAGAAAGAATGAAAAGAAGGAAAGAAGGAAGGAAGGAAGGAAGGAAGGAAGGAAGGAAGGAAGGAAGGAAGGAAGGAAGGAAGGAAGGAAGGAAGGAAGGAAGGAAGGAAGGAAGGAAGGAAGGGAGAAAACAAGGAAAGAAGGAAGGAAGGGAGAAAAGAAGGAAGGGAGGAAAGAAGGATGGAAGGAAGGAAGGGAGAAAACAAGGAAAGAAGGAAGGAAGGGAGAAAAGAGGAAGGGAAGAAGGAAGGAGAGAGCAGGAGGAAAGAAGGAAGGAAGGAAGTAAACTATCATGTATTGTCCTAGTGGCTTTTCAACTTTACTGAGGCTGTAAATCTCCAACAATGTCATCCATTATCAGAGTTTCTACCTGTTGCAGGTAAATCCTCCCCCTGAAGGTGCAGCAGGGGGACTGGGGTCGTTTGGGGCTGTTGGGTCTTCTTGGTCTTTCCTGATCACTTTGTTTGATTGTCAAGGATGGTTTGACATTAGATTTAACTCCACATAACGTTTCAAATTTGACAAGGCAGACACTGACTTGTTTTCTCAGCGCAGGTGGACATAATTTGCACAGAAAATTTAGATTTCTACCGTCGGACTCTTTGGGAGACAATGTGTAAAATTCCTGCAGATAATGATATGTGGATCATCATCTGCGTCCACAACATCTCTCTCTTCACTGGTCATGTAAAGATGCATCGGGCCCCCGTTGCCATGGAGATGGTGCCCGTCGTTATGCTAGTGTGCACTGCATTGTGGTTAATGTAGTGTAAAGTCGTCGTCTCGTCTCACTCACTCATCTTCTTCCGCTTTATCCGTTCCCGGGTCGCGGGGGCAGCAGCCTCAGCAAAGATGCCCAGACTTCCTTCACCCCAGACACTTCCTCCAGCTCTTCCGGGGGGAGTCCGAGGCGTTCCCAGGCCAGCCGAGAGACATAGGCTCTCCAGCGTGTCCTGGGTCTTCCCCGGGGTCTCCTCCCGGAGGGACATGCCTGGAACACCTCCCTAGGGAGGAGGGACATGCCTGGAACTCCTCCCTAGGGAGGATGGACATGCCTGGAACTCCTCCCTAGGGAGGAGGGACATGCCTGGAACACCTCCCTAGGGAGGAGGGACATGCCTGGAACTCCTCCCTAGGGAGGAGGGACATGCCTGAAACACTTCCCTAGGGAGGCGTCCAGGAGGCACAGATGCCCAAGCCACCTCAGCTGACTCCTCTCAATGTGAAGGAGCAGCGGCTCGACTCCAAGCTCCTCCCGGGTGACCGAACTCCTCACCCTATCTCTAAGGGAGCGTCCAGCCACCCTGCGGAGGAAACTCATCTCGGCCGCTTGTATCCGCGATCTCGTCCTTTCAGTCACTACCCGTCGTCTCGTCGAGTATTTTAAATGTGTGCGCCGCCCACTGGTGAAATGTTTTCCGTAATAACTGGACGTAAACAGTGAAGCTGAAACTCACAAAATCTGACCAGTTCAAATTCCAGTTCATGATCTGCAGAATGAACAAGTTCATGTTCAAGTTCTTTATTTGCAAATATGTTGCGTTCAGTTCAGCGTTCTCACAGTTCTCACCTCCACCCGCTTCCACTCGCCTCTACTTGCCTCGACTGTGAGCGAGGCTTGGATTGTGTCCCTGCCAGACTGTGGAAACTGGGGATAGTTTGCTGGCTCCCTGTTAGACGACGCTGCTCCCGCGCGGCCACCCTCGCGGGGGTTTGGTTAGTTTATCTCTAATCAAACAGAGACTCAAGAGGCAGTTTGTTAATCAGTTATCAAATGTTTTCTTTCATTGATACTACTTTCCTCTTCCCTTACTTGGCTCATGGACGCTGTTCTGGGATCACAGACGTCCCACAGAGCCGGAAGCATCACGCTGATAAATAACACTCGTAAAGAATCCACAGCGTGGACATGAAGCACCGCGCTGCGTAGTTCAGCCAACTCACACCGGTGCTGTCAAAATACAACGGACACATTTTGAAATGGCACTTTCTGAGTCTTGTTCTCTTTCCCCGACTAATAATCATGTGCAGACATTAACATAATCGACCGGTGAACAATAGCAGAGGCTGCAGGCGGCGTGCTCTGCCAGCTTTATTTTTAGCCGTTGTTAGCTGCATCACACCAGGCGTGCTGAGCAGGATGATGTGGTTCTAGTCGGATTAAAACTGTCTTCTCAGACATTTTGATTACTGTTCTGCTGTCAGGTTTTTTTTTTAATTTACAGGCTTGACATTTATTTCTCTGTTCAGGCATTCTCTGTGGAAACAGTTGAAAGATGAGATTATTCCAGAGCAAAGCCCGTTGTAGGGAAATCTAATGACACAAGTTTCTGAAATGAATATCAAGTAAGTCTTACATCACGAGTATCGTATAAGTAAGCGTCAGTGTTGTGTAAGTTCATACTTCTCATGAACTAGTTCAAATTCAGTTCATTTCAATATTTTTAGGATAGAAGTACGAATGAATCGCCCCCCTATCCTAAAACTGTTCACCGTATACAATCATGTTTTGTTCTGGTGGCTTTTCAACTTTACTCAGAGGCTGTAAATGTAGTCCATTATCAGTTTGTCTCCCTGTTTCTGGTAAATCAACCCCCTGTTGGGTCTTGGTCTTTCCTGATGACTTTGTTTGATTGTCAAGGACTTGCAGATATTTTCTCACACTGGACGGATGCTTTAACTCCACATGACGTTTCAAATGTGAAGTTGACGAGGCAGACGCTCGGACTTGTTTTCTCAGCGCAGGTGGACATAATTTGCACAGAAAGGTTAGATTTTTATCGTCAGACTCTTTGGGAGACGATGTGTAAAATTACTGCCGATCGTCATCTGACTCGCTGACGTCTCTCTCTTCTCTGGTCATGTAAAGATGCACCGGGCTCGGGCCACCGTTGCCATGGAGCTGGTGCTGGTGTGTGCTGCATTGTGGGTAATGTAGTGTGAAGTCGTCGTCTCGTCTAGTATGTTAAAGGAGCTTGAGGCTCCTTTTAAGAAATGAGACTCTCTAGCGCCACCCTTCACCACAACGGCCGTTGGGGGTACTGCAGCCAACAGTGAAGCCGGCACGGGAGAACGGGGAGCATGCAGCGTCATGTGACGTCACATCCACAGCCCAGCGCGGGAAATTCGGAACCGAATTGCAGCACATTTTGCGGCACACAGCCTGTTCAAGGCAAAGGAGAGATACACTAGAGCAGTGATTCTTAACCATAGGGCCGCGGCCCACACTTGAATCTAGTGGGCCGCCAAAAAAAATCAGTTTTGTACGTGTGGGCCGCGAGGGCCGCCGGACTGCATAGCAACTCCCAACCAAATGAGGAGAAGAAGACACTCAGCTAGCTGTACGTGTAATAGTAAGAGAAATGGTGTGTATTTGCAGAGAAAATCCTTCATTTTGCACAGAGTAGGTTTAGATCCGCCAGGATCAGGGATCGATTAATTGGGTCTGCGCCCAGAGCAAGCGAGCGCGGCGTGATCATTTATCCCGGCGCGTCCCCGCGGCCGGGGAGGTCGGCTGAGGCTGCCGCTCGGGCGGTGGGCTCCGTTGTTACTGCTGAAGGATGGTAGATGTAGATGCGTGGGCTGTCGTGTCTGCTGGACTGGACTGTTTGGGCTTTCGAAAAAGCATCGGAAAGTAACTGCTGCAGCGCGACCAGAGAGCTGCGGTGCAGGCTGTGCCCGTCGCAGCTGATCAGGCTCGGATGAAACCCGACACACTGAGTCCTGACAACTTATTAATGTAAATAACTTCATCCTGGTTCAGTCTTCCCACTGGGACAAAACCAGTGTCTCATACGTTCAGAGACTGTGGCGTTCAAAGTGCGAAAGTGAAACGCCACTGAAACAAAACACAAAGTTTTTCATCAAACATATCCACTCAAGTCTGAACTGAAGTCACAGAAAAATAAACTGACCATCTTAAAACATGTTTGGGTCCAGATACAGCTGTGAAGCAGCTTTCTCCACAGTGAACAGAATTAAAACTAAATATCGTTTCAGGCTCAACAATGAGCACATTCACATGCATATGAGAACCTGACACCATCCAGCCCAGATTTAAAGTCCTGACAGGAGAAGTTAGAGCTCAGTTCTCTCACTGAACGACAGAAAGTGGGGGCATAAGATTATAAGAGGGGAAGAAAGAAAAACTGCAAAACTGTTAAATTGTTAAGATGTGTTTATATTAATTTAGTATAAAAATGTGTTGAGACAATTAACAAAGAAAAGTAAATGTGTGTGCCACCCGCTGGTGAAATGTATTCCGTAATAATTGGACCTAAACAGTGAAGCTGAAACTCACATAATCAAACAGTTCAAATTCCAGTTCATGATCTGCAGAATGAACAAGTTCACGTTCAAGTTCTTTATTTGCAAACATGTTGCGTTCAGTTCAACGTTCTCACAGAAATGAACGCGTTCATGAACAACACTGGTAAGCGCCAACGTGAAATCTTAAGTCTGAGATCAGTATATGGCAAAAAAGAGAGTTTTAAAAGCGACTTGAAATGGTACCAAGTGTCATGTGGATAGAGGAGAATAGTGCAGATGATGCTTCCTAGTAATTGTCCCATCCTGATGAAACTGGACACGTCAGTGCTCTCTGTACTCTCTGAACATCCGCGAACCTTACTGCAGCAACATTTGCACCAGTAATAACAGTCGGGGTTATTATTGCAGACCTGACGTCAGACCCGTTCAGCGTTGTGTGTGAATGTCTAAATGACACACAGAAGTGATCCATGTATATTTCATGTTGTGGTTAATATTAAATGGAGTTTTACACTCATTCCCAGTCTTTTCCACTTTTCCCTCAAACCACGTTAAGCCTCTTCATGCACTCATTCGTGGAGTAACGTTGCATCATAACGGATTCCGGTTCTGCCCACTTTTCTCGCATGTTGCTTCCTTAAACTCAAAGTTTTTTTTAAGGGAGGGCATTCAGATGCATCTGAGTCGCAAATGAACTTATAAAAAGCCAAATGAATCTTTCAGAGGATGAGCATTCACGTTTCGTTTGCATTGTGGCTGCGTGGATTTGCTGGATGAATAATGCAGGAGCGAGCAGAGCTCCTATGTTGCTGGCAGATTGCACGGAGGGAGATATAAAGAGACCTCGGAAAGATAATGTGTCTATATTGAAAATCCATTTAAAGATACATGAAGGAGGAATTAATTTCCCGGCTGCAGGATAAAGACGTAGAGGTAGAAACCAGTTCTGCTTACTTTGACGCAGACGTGTTGGTTCTGTTTGGATCCTGTTTGGTTTCAGGTGGATCTACTTTAGTCACTGTTCAGTACTGCAAAAACTCAAAATCTTACCAGGAATATTTGTCTTATTTCTAGTTAAAATGTCTCATTTTTAGTCAAAAAATCTCATTACACTTAAAACAAGAGTCATCACCAGAAAAATAACTTGTTATTTGACAATTTTCACCGGTTTCAAGTAAATCTTCACTTGAAATAAGTAGAAAAATCTGCCAGTGGGACAAGAAATATCTTCTCATTACAAGCAAAAAAATCTTGTTCCACTGGCAGATTTTTCTACTTATTTTAAGTGAAAATCTACTTGAAACAGGGGAAAATTGTTGTTTTTTCCAGTGATGAGTCTTGTTTTATGTGTAATGAGATTTATTTTGACTAAAAATGAGACATTTTAACTAGAAATAAGACAGTTTTTGCAGTGGATGAAATGAAAACGTTCCCCCTTGACAGGTAGGAGCAGTCTTAATCGGGGTGACCAAAGGCATCCTGACTATGTTTTCGGATGAGTGCGGACGGATCATGCCGAACCGAGCTAATGAGATCCTGGTTATCGCAGCTGTCTTTCTGTGTGACTGAATCCAGCTGTGCTTTCATCACACCGAAGAGGAGAGAGAGAGAGACGGGGACGTGAGCTGCAGCAACTGGCCTGGCACGACTCTTATTATCCCTTTTATTAGCCCCATTTTACTGCTAATTTACTCGTCTGTGCCAGTCACATGGTCGGAATATTAAGCTGTTAGAAGAACTTTACGTCCGCCAGAAGCAAGTTAAACTTTATTTTTTGCGATTAAGCAAAGATAATAATGGTCTGTGTATAAAATTCAGCACCAAGCAGTTCCTCTTCCCCTCTGGTACTGTATGTTTATTTAACTTTACTGACATTTAGTTTATTTTGGTTTCCTAAGAAAGAACAGAGCTGCAGGCCGATAACCAGCACCTGTCTGCCCCCCTGCCCCCCAGGCGGCTGGAGTTTGGCTGCTGGGGATTGCAAGTAGTTTATCTCAGAAACATCCCAAAGCTATATTTCCAGTTTTCTCCGATATGAACTTTTAAGTGTTTGTGAAGGAAGCTGCATCGACTTAGAGCAGATGGACTGTGGAGAGAACCCACCCTTCCTTTTAGGATTTATACGGAAGAGTATTAGGGCCATACAGTAGAAAAAATATTTGAAAGGGGAAAATTTTTTTATTATGCACTTTGAAAAAAAAGTCGAAATGTCGTGAAAAAAGTTGAAATGTTGAGATTAATGTTGTAATACAATTTCAAGAATAAAGTCGAAATTTCCCTTTTTTTCCTCAACATTTCAACTTTATTCACGAAATTTTGACTTTTTTCTCAACATTTCGCCTTTTTTTCTCGAAATTGTACTTCAACATTAATCTCGACATTTCAACTTTTTTCTCGATATTTCGACTTTTTCTCGACATTGTACTTCAACATTAATCTCGACATTTCAACATTTTTCTCCATATTTCGACTTTTTCTCGACATTGTACTTCAACATTAATCTCGACATTTCAACTTTTTTCTCGACATTTCCACTTTTTTCTCGATATTTCAACTTTTTTCTCGAAATTGTACTTCAACATTAATCTCGACATTTCAACATTAATCTCGACATTTCAACATTAATCTCGACATTTCAACATTAATCTCGACATTTCAACATTAATCTCGACATTTCAACTTTATTCATGAAATTTTGACTTTATTTCTCAACATTTCGACTTTTTTCTCGAAATTGTATTTCAACATTAATCTCGACATTTCAACCTTTTTCTCGACATTTCGACTTTTTTCTCGAAGTGCATAATGAAAAAAAAATCTTCCTCCTCTAAAATATTATTTTTATTTTTTTCCTTATGGCCCTAATACTCGTACGTAGATTTAACATCATTGCGTCACAGTTTTTGGTGAGAGCATCGTCCTCCGCCACGGAGAGGACTTTGGAGAACACAACAATCAGACATCAAATAAAGCAAAACGACTCTGGAACTAAACAGATTTGATAAAAGAATGTGTTAATCAACCAAACTGCTTCACCTGACCGGTGTGGGAGGAAGCCTACGAGACGACATCCAGGGGAATACGTTCACTTTCATGCACTAGTCTTACTTTTAATGCAATTCATCTAAAAAAACACTAGAAATGTCAACTCATCTTCAGATATCCCACAAGGTTGTGTCCAGCAAACATGTTCTTTTCCCCAAAGTCATGTGAATGTGACTGGTCCGGCTCAGCTCTACAGATCATTTATATTACTGTGCAGATATTTGATGACATATTATTAAGGCCCGAGCACTTACAGAGCGAAGGCCCTATTGTATCTGTAGGAATCTTTCTTTTTCTTTATTCTTCTGAAGAAAGGAGGGCCTTTTTTCCCCTAAACGTGCCCAAAAAGTCACCAAATTTTGCACGGCAGCCAGGCCTGGCGATATTTAATGTTTTGCATTAATGCACACATGTATCATGTCGCAACTTAAAGAAAAGTCTCCTGGCGCCATGCCTGAAACCGAACATTGATTAATTAATTAATCGCGTAAATTTGGCGCAATTTATGCCATTCCTTCGGCAGTTAATACGGCCCGAACCGAAACGTGCACCCAGGTGTGTTATACATCAAAATGTTCGTCTCCATCCTGCGACTACGCGCATTACTTTTCTCTTTCAAAAGTGTTACCGTGGCGACGCTAGACGCCAAAAAGCGCGCCCCCCCTTCATCTGATTGGTCCATATTTGATAGTTCTCCATGGTTTGACATAAAGACTCCTGGGTGGTGTCATCGGACTCGGTATTGAGTACTTGACCTTCATTGGCCTGAATTAGCCCCGGCCCTTCTTCTGATTGGTCAATATTTGATACTTCCGATTTTCTGCAATTACTTTTGAATGGTTTGACATAAAGACTCGTGGGTGGTGTCATCGGACATGGTTATGAGTCCTTGACCATAATTGGTGCAAATTAGCCCCTTCTTCTTCTGATTGGTCGATATTTCATAGTTCCTATTTTCTGCCATAACTTTTGAATGGTTTGACATAGGAAGTCGTGGGTGGTGTCATTTCTGATATGCTTATGGGGGGCGGTGGCCGTGAGTGCGAGGGCCCGTTCATCGCTGCTTGCAGCTTTAATTTTCTCTTCCCTTCTCTGTTTCAAATGCACGTGAACACGTGCCCCGTAAACCCAGAGCTTGGCGTGCACCGCCAGCACATCGTGGATGCTGTGTTGTGGACATCTGGGCCACAACCATTCTGCCTGACTGAGTGGATTCTCAATTACACGCTGGAGTAGCATTACAGCGGCTGAATCGAGAATTCAGATACGAGCCACATGGACCGAGTTGCTCCTGGACGCTCGGAAATTAAGTGCTCGTGCTCGTGGCTTTTGTATTTCATTAACGTGTAATCAGAGAGGAACTAGGTCACGGCAGCCAGCTGTGTGGCGGCTTCTCCTCCACTCCCACACCGCCGAAGAGCTGATTTTAAGGGTTCAAAAAGAGGGGATTTGTAGCTAAACCTGCTCGTTTTAACAAATGTATTAACTTCAGCTCAACCTTTTTGTACTACCTGCTTTACACGTACTCTCTAAGACTCGAGAGAGAAAAGGAAGTTCGTAGTTTTGTTCTTTCAGTCTTCAAGGACATGTGCCTGAGGTGGCATATGAGAAATATGAAGCATTCAAACAATGTTATTCCTTTTAAATTAAATGTTTTGTACCTCCAGAGTTGCACCTAATTGTTAGAGACCTAGATACCGTGGTGATATTGAGCTTCTGTACATCCCACAGAAGCTAAACATGTTGAGAGTCACACCTTGCAATGACTGTATGAGTTAAAAGTGTAGAAATGTCTGCATTACAGGACTGTCTCAGAAAATTAGAATATTGTGATAAAGTTCTTTATTTTCTGTAATGCAATTAAAAAAACTAAAATGTCATACATTCTGGATTCATTACAAATCAACTGAAATATTGCAAGCCTTTTATTATTTTAATATTGCTGATTATGGTTTACAGTTTAAGATTAAGATTCCCAGAATATTCTAATTTTTTGAGATAGGATATTCTTAAACTGTAAACCATGATCAGCAATATTAAAATAATAAAAGGCTTGCAATATTTCAGTTGATTTGTAATGAATCCAGAATGTATGACATTTTTGCATTACAGAAAATAAAGAACTTTATCACAATGTTCTAATTTTCTGAGACAGTCCTGTATACACAGGATGTGATGAATATTTTACATCACTTAAAAAATGATGTGTATTTACGATGATTACCTGGTCATCTTTACCGCTCGGTTATTCTAAATCTTCTTTGTTATTAAAAGTAAACATGTTGGATACACCGTGTTATTTTAAAGACACATTTGGAGCAGCCCTCAAGCATCATCTTCATATTATCTGTTATATTGATTTTGATATAAAAGTATTTTGAGAATATGCACCAATAAACCTTCATTCAGCATCGTGTTCAGAAACTCCGGCAACCATGGCAACCAGGAACTATTCCCGGCAGTCATGGAGCCTCTCTTTGCATTAATGCAATCAAGGAAAAAAAAAACAGTTCTGTCACATATTCTGTCTGAAACTCCTAATGAAACGTGCACCGCAGGCGCAGACTCCACTTCACCACGGCTGACTGGCTCCCAAGTGCAGTCGTGCCGGTGTTTCTGGCCAAAAGCGGTTAAGGGATTATTTCTGCAGCTCAACCAGCATTTGATCTTTTGGCCTGAAACAGTTTTATTTCATCCGAAGTTTGAATTTAGTTGGTAATTTAAGTTTACAGTGGAAGTTGCAGGGTGCTTCAAGAGTCTGTGGATAATCATTTTGAGTAGCCATGATTGGAAAGTTGACCAAAATAATCCGGTTTATTTATTTTTTTCCCCCATAAACAAGCAGTCAATTATCCATAAAACATCTCAGACATTTCTGACTGCCAACCTTAGTCCTATCTTTCCTTTGATGCTGGCGTCCTCTTGGCTGCTATGCTGCAACAGTAAAAACCAGCGATCGATGAAGGTCACACGGACTCTGCAGAATAAGCGCACCGATGTCTTATCTGACGTTTAATAATGTTCACCAACAAGGCCATTTCACGGCACGCAGATATTTTATGATAATTGTCATTTTCAGTACTTTCTAAAGACGTCCTAAATGACCAAAGTTGAGGGGTACCGATGAATCTGACTAGGACCGCGATAAATATGTCATTTGGGTCGACTCAGGGCCACAGTGACTTTAGTTTCTGCAGAGGACAGAGTTGCACATGTAAACATATATGCGTCTTTTTAATGTGCCTATGTTGGAATTCAAAAGAAGAAATATGTGCACGTCATGTGTTCTGTTTTGCACAGTTAAAAATATTTCACCTGCCTTTGAGCAACTTAAAGGGGACCGATTATGAAAAACAGGTTTTTTCTTGCTTTAACATATATAAAGTGGTCTCCCCTCAGCCTGCCAACGCAGTGTCTGTACAGCCGCCCTGATGATCCGTCCAGTGTGATGTGGATCTACGAGCCGTTCATATTTGATGCATTTTCGTTACGTAACCAAAAAAAAACCACGCCCACAACTATAAAACCGTGTAACTGCATGAGAGCGTCCGACTATCACGTAGCACTGCGCGACATCGGACGCTCTCTGTCCATCTCCCTCCAGCAGCTGCCACTTTATTGGAGGAGGAATCATAGAGATAACTTCTCATTTCAACTAACTGGATCAGCCGTTCCTCATCCATGACTGTTTCCTACAGCGCTTTCAACCGGCTTTCAACGCAAGCGAAAGGAAGAAAATAGAAGCAGGGCGTCTGTGAGGGACCGGAGCGGCCACCCCACGTAAAAGGGGATAAGGCAAACTGGACCTGGGTGATAAGGTGTAAAGGAGAACCTGCAGAGCGTCGAATGCCAAAAAAAAAAGGCTTTTTATTTTATATAAAAACCACAAAGACATACAGGCGAAGGCAAAATCAGAATTCTAAAAAAATGGCACATTGAGTATAGCCTCTTAAGCTACCGCCACTGAGAGCCCCTTTGCTGGTATGCAGCCGCTGTTTATGAATCCAGGCAGGGTGGAGAGGTTAATTGGGCACAGGTGTGCCCAATCAGCAGAACCAGGCCCACCTGTGTGCTGCTCCCCCGCAGACCACGCCCAATCCTCCACCCTGCCACACACATATTTAAAAAGTCCGGTGACAGTGAGAAGGGGAGGGGTTTCTCACTTTCTCACAGCATCCGACAAATGTTCAGCTCAAAACGCTGCGTCGCGCAGCGCTGCGGCCAGCTAGGACAGTCCAATAGAAAATACAGCAATGGAATTGATTTTGTCGCTGATGCTCGCTCGCATCGCATGCAGTTAGGACACGGTGTAATAATAACTCCTGCGGCCGGAACTTCCACCATTTTTTCGTAGCGGTGTATGGCGTCATTCAGGCAGCCAATCAGCACAGAGCCTCATTATCATAGCCCCGCCCACTCAGAATCCTGCATAGATAATGAGGTTAGAGACTGGGAAGATAAAGACATGGCTTAGAGACTGAACTTTTAATTTATTTAGCAAAAACAATCAAAAGCTTGTTTTTAAGACATTCAAGGCCTGTTTAAAATAGGTATTAGATGCCATAATAGGTCCCCTTTAAGTACGGAAGAATATCAGGGCCATGCAAGAGAAAAAATATTTGAGAGGGGAAGATTTTTTATATTGTGCACTTCGAGAAAAAAGTCGAAATGTCAAGATTAATGTTGAAATACAATTTCAAGAATAAAGTAGAAATTTTGCCTTTTTTCCTCAACATTTCAACTTTATTCATGAAATTTTGACTTTATTTCTCAACATTTCGACTTTTTTCTCGAAATTGTATTTCAACATTAATCTCAACATTTCAACCTTTTTCTCGACATTTCGACTTTTTTCTCGAAGTGCATAATGAAAAACAAATCTTCCTCCTCTAAAATAGTATTTTTATTTTTCTCCTGCCTGGCCCTAATACTCTTCCGTAACTTAAGTGATAATGGCCGACGGATGTTTTTGTCCTGTCAGAATTCAGTCAGGTAGCTCTCGATGCCTGTAAAATAAAACAAGTGATAAGCAGCTGTGATTAGTGTGAGAGAGGTGCCGTGTTTACGTCTGTCTGCCATCAGGAAGAAAGTCCGGAGTTTAAATTCTCAGCTCCTGCAGTCGGTCGGTGTGGACCGTCACCTGTGTGCCACGTGTGCAGCCGACTGTAAACCTCCAAACACACCCATCAAATCATGTCTGCTGGGATTTACTACTAAAACATAATCAACGTATGAATCAGTCGTGGAAGGATGGCTTTATTTCAGTTGTGAACTAAAACTATGGGAGATACAACACCGTACGGTAGCCAAAGTGCCTTCAACAGTGAGTTGCCTGCTAACGCTGAAAATAGCAGTTTCCTGTCAGCAAGCAGCTCCTTCTTTCACTGCTGCAGAAGATCTAAAAAGGGAGACATAGCCGTGCTAATCCAGTTTAATGAAGCGTTGAATTGGAGAGTGACTCACGAAACAAGTGCTTCAATTCTCCGCCATCCTTCACCACTTGAACCCCAACATCTGCAGGTGCATGAGCTTGACAGCTGAGGGGGGGACGTGCACAAGGCTATGCGGACAGAAAAACAGTTTAAAATCCAGAGAAAGCTGAAAGTTGTCTTCATGTGTGGCTCATGTTTAATGAGTCTTGGTTGTGGCGTGTCCTCGGCAGGACCAGATGGACCCAAACACTCAGTGTCAAATCTACTAAAAGCTGTGATGACTTAGCTGCATGGATGAATCGCCATCATACCATTTCTATTTTAACTCAAAGCAGTGAAATTCTGACATTTATGTGATAAGGAAGCAAGTCATTGCATCTACTATGATATAATGTTGCATCTACTATGTACGGAAGAATATTAGGGCCATGCAGGAGAAAAAAAATATTTGAGAAGGGAACATTTTTTTTTATTGTGCACTTCGAGAAAAAAGTCAAAATGTCGAGAAAAAAGTCGAAATGTCGAGATTAAAGTTGAAGTACAATTTCAAGAATAAAGTCGAAATTTCAACTTTATTCACGAAATTTTGACTTTTTTCTCAACATTTCAACTTTTTTCTCGAAATTGTACTTCAACATTAATCTCGACATTTCAACTTTTTTCTCAACATTTCGACTTTTTTCTCGACATTTTTACTTTTTTTTCTAAATTGTACTTCAACATTAATCTCGACATTTCGACTTTTTTCTCGACATTGACTTTTTTCTCAACATTTCAACTTTTTTCTCGAAATTGTACTTCAACATTAATCTCGACATTTCGACTTTTTTCTCGACATTTCGACTTTTTTCTCGAAGTGCATAATGAATAAAAAAAACCTTCCTCCTCTAAAATATTATTTTTATTTTTCTCCTGCCTGGCCCTAATACTCTTCTGTAACTATGATATTATGTTGTAGTAAATGTTGCATCTGCTTTATGAGGCTGCTGTTTATCACAGTAAACTGGTTGGAGGCAGATTTCAGCCTACTTAGTTCCCTTAATCACATTGTGATGCCATTCACATTCACGAGTGGTGAGCTAACTTTATCTGAACTTTATCATTTAAAGTCTGGCAAAGTAGAAGGTCAGCTGTGATGAGTGGATGACAATTCCAGCATCTGCGTCAAAGCGCGACGGTCTCCGCACCGCCTCGGGTCTTGTTACGGCGATACACTGTAAACATTTCTGCTGTGCAGCTGAAGCCTCATCTTTGGCTGTAAATGTTAAATAACAGCCCTGCGGTCTGTTGGGTTAGTCTGCTGAGTGTTTGCTTTTCATTAAGCAGGCCTCCTCAAACCTGTCTTCATAAAACCCAAACTTTCACTAATGGCTCGGTGTGGTAAGCGGCGAGCTCCGGTCTGCTCACTCTGCCTGCTGGAGGAGCAGAGCTCTCACTTCATCAAGGAAGTGTCGGTTAAAAGGACGGGACAGCTCAGCCCTGCGCTGGATTCAGATTCTGATCGAGTCTGCGCTCCCCCTGCCTTCCTCCTTCATCTCTCCACTTGGTATGGATGACATTCATTTTGCTTTAGGATAAAAATCTGAAATGTCGTGCAGTTTGTCTCTTCACTCCCGTCCTGCTTTAAACAGTATCTCACTCGCGCACTTCCCTCCTCACGGATTCCCTTTTATTCCTTCACACTTCTTTCTTCTGCTCCTCTCAGTACCCCCCGTTTTCTATCATTTCATTACACGGACCGAGAATGTACTGAGATGGAAAGTGATGTGCTTACAACAGACGCCGCCTTCTCCTGTCCTTCCTTTCCATGCTTGTTGTGCCTTCAACCAGTGAGCCTTCCTTGGGTATTCAAACAGAAATGAGCTGTAATCGTTCATTACACAGCACTTGATCATTCTGCGTATGCCCTTAGTGGGTGTTCGGCAGCGGCCTCTGCTAGGAGGTGTATGGGGTTTGACTGGAAAAGGCATACTGCTGAGTAAACATAATCATTTGCATACGCGCCTCGCAGATGCAGATCACATCAAAAGCCATCAAACGTCTTGACTCGATAGTTTTTATGCCGCGGTGATACAAACCTGCGTGATCACAAGGCTTATTTGCTTCACGAGTGCGACAGCAGGACGTTGTGGATCTGAGCATTTGTTTTTGTCTGCATATATATTAATGGTTAATACCCTGTTGGTAAAAGCCTAAGGCATATATACATGCATTTTTAATATATCATATATATTTGTGAAAACATATGTTCAATTTATGAAACAGTTTATTTGTATCAAGGTGGTGCTTCACCAAGAACAAATCAGGGAAATTTGCTATAAAGTGCAGTAAATTAAATATATGCAGTATGCACATTGAATGAGACAGGTATCCTATAGTCAAGGACCTTCTGTAAACACTTAAATATAACAAAATACTTTCAACTGTTTCAAGTTCATTCCAGAACATGGAAACACATTAGAAAACAGAGCACGCTTCCATCCATCCGTTTTTTAAAACAAAATTTCCCATCCACGGGACCAACGAGACCCTTTTCGTCTGCGACTTCATTCATCTTTAACGTGTGGTAACAACTTAGCTTGTGTTATGACGACGGCCGCACTTTGCTGTAACACTAATGCACGTTGTTTGCAGAACCCTTGAGAGAGAGAGTTGTAAAACGCTTTGATCTCTCCGCAGAGCTTACAATGTGAGTCGACGTAAGTATAAAAGTATACTTAAGTTCGGCACACTTTTGAGTAAATATCTCTAAATATCAGTAAATATCAGTAAATATCATTAAGGTGGAAGTATGTGATTTCGGACGCAGCCTCTCTCTCAAGGGTCTGGTTGGTTGGTGCGCCGTCCGTGTGAAAGTCCTCCCGTAAGAAACGTTCCAAGGGGAAAAAACGAATGCGATTAAAATGCTATTTTTTTTAGCGCGCTATTTTTTCTGTAATTAATTAATCAAAATTAATATAGATATAGATATATAGAAGGGGGGTTCGGGTTGAGAGATGACATCCGCTGCTAGTCTAAAACGCGAAAAAACACAGGGAAATGCATAACGAGCACACAAGCCTTGGAGATCTGTAAGAGAAAAAACAAACAGACACAAGAACAAGCAGAGACACAAGCAGCAACCATTTCAGGTCCCTGAGACTAAATCAAAGCTAGGCTACTGCCATTATCTGTCCCCCAAAACTGTGGAGTGAGTGTGTAGGTGAGCGAGCACAGTGGATCTGAGCATTTGAATCCACCGGCCAACAATGCCGGCTGACAGTACACATCACAGGGAGCATTCTCCCCCTCTCTTCACCCTGCAGTCTGATCTGCTCAGGACCGCTGACGGACATATGACATTTACCTGCAACGGTTCTTCGCCCACGGTCCGTGCACGAAGCAAATGTCACCACTCAGCCAGCAGAAAAACCTAACGCGCTGTGTTCTGGGTCCGTGTCTGCTGACGTGGAAGCAGCCTGCCAGCACTGCAGTGGCCACTTTTATTATGTTTTTTATTTTTTTGGAAGGGGGTCACGGCCCAACTGCTGGCCGCCCTCCCCAGGCGCCGGCTGACTTTCTCCCGCTGTGCTCCCACGTCCAGCGCTGCAAGGACAGCAGCACTCCCGGGAGGAGCTGAGTAATCCCAGCCACGCGTGGATTAGCTGTATTTTGAAATCCTGCTTCCGCTCGACAGTGGGGGAAGTCAAAATGGTCAAGTCAATAGGCCAGAGAGGTGTACGGAATCGTCCCGTATTTATAAACTAAAGTATGCGTCCCGTATTGAGCTAAAAAGGGACGCACTTTGTCCCGTATTACTGTGAGAGTCAAAAAATAGTCATAAAATGCCAATGGAAAATGGCATTGAGCTGTTGAGTTCATAAGTTATTTTTTTCTGTTTTACTACAACTGTAGCTACAGTCATGGCCTTTGAGGCACAAATATGTTTACAAGTTTTCTACAGACTTTCTGTTTGCACTTTTGTTATTGCACTAAAAATGTGCACTATTACAGAATGGATGTTCTGCTTTCTTTCTATTGTTTTATATTCATTTATACAATTTTAACTTAATCAGGACAGGTTTCTGTTTAAGAAAGATACTTATTTTATTCAGTTCATGTTGTTATTTTGTATTAAAGTGAATTACTGGATAATAATTTGTTTTCCATGTGTTCATGGCATTCAGAAATATGCATCTAATTCAATTCAGGTTCAAGTCAAATAGTTAAAAAATCGTTTCACTCACAAAAAAAGGGGCTAAAACATTCACCAGAAAGGCTGAAGACAACCGGGTTGGCCGGCCTGCAGATGAGGTGTCCCTTATTTATTTTTCAGGGAGTTGGCAACCCTAGTTCCCAGGGGGGGGGTTAGAAATCCCACCCAGACACGTCTCGGACCACAAAGCCACGTCCGTAATCTGCTGTTCTCCATTTCCGTCCACAGGCAAACAGACATGTCCCCCGGAGAAGTTTGATTGCGGGGGATCCACCAACAAGTGTGTCTCGTTGTCATGGAGATGTGATGGGGAGAAAGACTGCGAGAACGGGGCGGACGAGGAAGACTGTGCGTCTGGTGAGTTGTTGTTTTTCTTATACCATAAGGATATTAAAACCCGGAACTGAATGGACTTATTTCCATTTGTAACAACTGATTACATCCCAGGAAGGTCTTTTGACACAAATGGAGGAGTAACAGATACACAATGGAGAATATCAATGAGGAAAACATCTTTTTAACTGGCATACCACCTGTTTAGTGTTTGGGAAGCTTTTATCCTCTCTGATCTAATTTCCCGGCTGCAGCAGGGAGCTCGTTGTATAATTACAGCCCCTAATCACTATATATTGGAGAGGAGGGAAATAAATGTTGTGATTCTTTTTATTTTGCGTAGACTGTAGACAGGATACAAAAACATATTTCATGTTTTATCTCATCAGCTTTATTGTATTGATTTCTTTTATTTCAAGTTAATTCCTGCAGGTTATATATGCAACTCATCGAAAACAAATTAAATAAAACCGTAATGCTTCCAATCCTTCCCACAACAATCAAAACATTCTGGCATTTGAGGTACTAAGCGATGGGGCTTCTCTTGTTCCTCCTGGTGTGCAGTGTGATGGTCATTTTAGTGCTGTACATTCAGAGGGGACCAGTCGGGGTTCATAAAGCTATTTTCTCGTCTTGTTGGCCGCCCACTACACGCCGCATCTCCCGTTCACACCCATGTTCATACAGCGGGCTCAGGAGAAGCATAGAGAGATCTGCAGTGAGTCCAGGCAGTGCTTTTTCCATCCCAGGCTTTGACATATGGGCTGCAAGGTCAGGAAGCAAACGTCCGACGATGAGGTTGGCAGATAACTGCCCTCCGTCTTTATGCACAGCTGCCCCCCCGCGGCCTGTCGTCTTCCTGAGCCATGTCTAGTTTTACAATGCTGCTGCATCCTTTTCTTACAGAAAAGGCTGATTCATCTGACCACACTAGCCATTTCTACTGCCTTTTGGTCGATCCTGGATGAGACCAGAGAAGTGGATGCAGCTCTGGCAAAGTTGGCATTAGGCTTCATCTTGGCTGTGTTTATATGATATTGCTTAAAGGAGCTGATTGAGGCAGGATTTATGAAAAAAATCCGTATACATTTTAAGTTTTCTAGTAATAATGTCAGATGAAGCGTTCCAAACCAAAAAGAATGAGCCCTCTAGTGTATCTCTCCGTTGCCTTGAACAGGCTGTTGCTGCAAAATGTGCTGCAATTTTGACCGGAATTTCCCGCGCTGTCCTGTGGATGTGACGTCACATGACGCTGCATGTGCGTTCTCCCCGTTCTCCCGTGCCGACTTCACTGTTGGCTGCAGTACCCCCGACGGCCGTCGTGGTGAAGGGTGGCGCTAGAGAGTCTCATTTCTTAAAAGGAGCCTCATGCTCCTTTAACAAAAGGTGTTTTTTAGAATTGACCCCGTTACTTTCCCTGGATAATGAACCCGGGTTTAGCACACGCTGGGCATAAATACGAAGTATGTGATTGGCTCCCTGGTGCCTGAAGCCAAGTAGAGGGGGGTGAGAGAGGAGTCGGGGGGGTTTCATTAACACGACCCCGGCGTCTGGTTTGGCCTCGCTGGCTGATGCAGCTCTAGGGGCAGGAGATGGAGTGGGGGCGGCACGTCCATCAGGACATATGACCAGTCCACTCCTGCTGTTGTGGTCAGGGACTGCACAGAACCTCTTTCTAATGGCACTTTTCCACCACTCAACTCAGCTCGGCTCGACTCAACTCGGCCTGGTTTCTTTTCCATAACAATTCAGCATGGGCAGTACGGCTGCTTGGTGGTTAGCACTGTTGCCTCATAATGAGAAGGTTGCCGGTTCGACTCCCTGGCCAGGCGGGGGTCTTTCTGTGTGGAGTTTGCATGTTCTCCCCGTGCTTGCATGGGTTTCCTCCGGTTACTCCGGTTTCCTCCCACAGTCCAAAAACATGCGTAGTAGGTTAATTGGTGATTCTAAATCACCCGTAGGTGTGAGTGTGTCTGGTTCTGTGTATGTATGTGGCCCTGTGATGGACTGGTGACCTGTCCAGGAAGACAACAACACTAAGGATGTAGAACCTGGAGGAGATGATAGATGTGCTGCTGGGTCTGTGGCTTGTGTTCCATATCAAGTTAAAAAATGAGAGTGAGAGAAGCTTCAAGCGGCGACGCTTTTTAATTTTTTTAGTTTGTCTCGGCGCTGCTGAAAAGTCAGCTGGAGCCGTGAGCAGCTATGAAGAGACAGAGCTCCTGGTGGATCTGGTCGTTCCTTATCGTCTAGATCAGGGGTCGGCAACCAGCGGCTCTAGAGCCGCATGCGGCTCTTTAGCGCCGCCCTAGTGGCTCCTGGAGCTTTTTAAGAAAAAAAAAAGATTTTTTCCTTTTTTTTCTTCTTTTTTTCTTTTTTTTTCTCCTTTTTCCTATTTTTTATTTTTTCTTCTTTTTTTCCTTTTTTTTCTCTTTTTTTCTTTTCAACATTTCGACTTTTTTCTCAAAATTTTGACTTTTTTCTCAAAATGTTGACTTTTTTCTCGACATTTCGACTTTTTTCTCAACATTTCGACTTTTTTGTCGACTGTAGCAGTGTGAGTGCCACGGGGCCCGACCGACAGGATGGAGAGACACGGAGTTTCGTGCAGACCCTCTTTTATTACAGCAGTTCACCCACACGCGTGCACAAGCACCTTCACAGCAGCTTCACAGGCCCCTTTCTGCTGTGCAGCTATGCCTTATGAAGGCTGGCAGGGAGGAGAGGCTGATTGGGCCCACCTGTGCCCTAATCAGCCTGAGTGGCTGCAGCTCCTCCTCCCTGCCACATCGACATTTCGACTTTTTTCTCGAAATTTTGACTTTTTTCTCAACATTTCAACTTTTTTCTCGACATTTCGACTTTTTTCTCCCCCCCCAGTTATAACTAATATAGAAACATGCAGCATGTGTTGTCTTCATTCTAAGGCTGATACAAGACTTCATTTTTTGCAGCTCCAGACATATTTGTTTTTGGTGTTTTTGGTCCAATATGGCTCTTTCAACAGTTTGGGTTGCCGACCCCTGGTCTAGATGATTCTCTCCTCAGCACCAGGTTTATGAACATCTGCACCTCAGAGTTGGATCATGAAACAGACTTTTGCTGCCATTGCCTGTTGAATAAAATGAACAAGAATCCGTCAGAGTCTCTTTCTCTGATTTCCTCCTCCTGACTCAGACGTCTGACTCCAACCCCCCGACCAATCGGTGGTCTGTAGTGTGATGATGTCAGATACAGCCGACTCAGCAGCTTAGAACCTCGGCAGAATAGATACAGAAAAAATCTACTCGGCACGTTAGACCCCTAGTGGGAAAGAACCAAACCGAGTGGAGGCGAGCCGGGCTGAGTAGGTACTAGTGCAAAAGTTCCATAAGGCTCTTCTATTTGTTAGTGAGTTTCATTTCTTGCAAAGAATTTGTCATGTTAGTAGACCATGTCAGTTGATGTACAAAGGACAGGCGACACTCTAACTTGGGATAATAAACAGACTCTCTGTTTATTATCTGGCTTTGTAAAAGCAGTAATCCCCTTCCTATCTGTGTATATGAGCCACTGATGAGAGACGGTGGAGTTTGGTTGAACGGATCAAAGATCGTGGGCGTTAAGCTGTCTTCCCTCAAAGATTTTATAACTTTTCCTCATCCTTGCTTTGAATTATCAAGGCAAAACATGAAATGTCACTTTTCTTTCCTGCTGTTGATGCTTCCTCTGATGTGGGCAGTAGAGCAGTCTGGATCTCAGCCACCTCAACGACGCAGCAGTGTCTCCACCATGTGATGGACTCTAACTTGAGAGTGAAACATCAAATGTTGGCAGGTTCCCTGTTATTGCATTGTGCAGTCTTCCCACAGCCGACGCTTCAGACCAATGGTCCCACCTCCCATGCAGCCAATCACAGGCCTGGCCCGTGCGAGTCCCGCCCCCTCCCCCAGGCCCCTGTAGGGACCATCCCTGCCCTACTTCTGAGGAACAGGGAGAAATCAGCTGCTTCTCCTTCCCGCTGCTTTACTTCCATACGTTACCTCTTCATCCTATACCGATGACGTTGTCATCTCTGGAACCCGCTTGGCTTCAATTGTGTGTGAGGGTTAGTTTGTTTGTTTATTGTTTGTTTATTTATTTAGCACATATTAAAAAGTCAATAATACAATTACCATTAAAAAAAAAACAATAGACAACATGTATGCGAGGAGGTCCAAAAAACCCTCTAATATACTTGACAAGAGGACTTCCTTAAATGAGCATATACAGTATATATATCATACGCAGCACAACACGCTCGCACGCACACACAAAGAAAAGAAAAAAGTACATACCCAAAAAATAGATAAGACAAAGACAGAAAAAACTACAATACTGTATAAAAATGAGGAAAAAAGACAAATGTGAGTAAGTAGAAGTTTACATCATATTATTAAGCTATTGCTATAGCAAAATATGTTTAACAGATTTTTTGAATAATTCATGAGAAAGTTTGACAAGGTGGGGAGGAAGTGAATTCCATGTCTTGGAACCTCTGGAAGATGAGATGAAATAGTTTGCGATTGTTGGGGTTGAATAATTACGAAAATTCATTGTTCGGGGGAAAAGAAATTGTGAAAAAAGTTAGGAAAAGTTTTATTTAAAGAACCATATACAAATTGAGCAATTTGGAGGTTATTAATCTGATAGATATTAAGGATGCCAAATTTACCAAACAAAGGTAACTTCTTAGTGGCGAAGAGGCAATGATTTTCACCACTCGTTTTTGCAACCTACTGTAAGAATCGGTTGTAATTTTGTTTGGTGAGTACAGGCCCAAGCAATGTTGCAGTAACTAATAAAGGGATAAATCATAGAGTAATAAAGATTGAGTGAAACTTTTGTGTTGAGGAGATAATGGATTTTCCCAATTATTCCAATGTTTTTCCAGTTTCCACATTCCAGTTTATTAATGGAGGAAAAGAAAGATGAAATAAAATACACCTGATGGAAGGATTTGTCCTATAAGGCAGTGGTTCCCAACCTTTTTTCAATGGAGCCCCCCCTACTTGTGTCTAAGACCAGCCGGACCCCCCGACCCGCACATACTAGCAGCAAAAGAGTAAAGTTATTCGTTACAAACCTTTAATTGAAAAAAATGAACATTAATTATATTTTTTTGATACATTTCTCTTTGGTTTACCCTGTACTTTGTTTTTCTCACCTTCATTTTGTGTCACCAATGTGTAAAATACGCACAAAAAATAATTGCAAGGACATACAAATATTTCTGAAAAATGTCTCTTTTAATATGAGAGCAACATGTTTTAACATTTTTCCTTTAACAACCTGTTGGAGTAGTAGTATGATTAAATGTTGAATAATTATATAGTACGTTTTTAAGTTTTTATCCTGATAAATAACTTAGTATTTTAAAATGATCAAAAATTGGGCAGTAGCTCAGGTGGTAGAGCGGGTCGTCCAATGATCGGAAGGTCGGCGGTTCGAATCCCGCTCTGTCCCAGTTTGCTGTCGTAGTGTCCTTGGGCAAGACACCTTACCCACCTTGCCTCGTGTGAATGTCTATGAATGTTGGTGGTGGTCGGAGGGGCCGTTTGGCGCAATATGGCAGCCACGCTTCTGTCCGTCTGCAGGGCAGCTGTGGTAGGGCTGGGCGATATATCGAGATTTTAATATATATCGATATATTTTCAAACGCGATATGGTACGAGACAATATCGTTTATATCGATTTAAAAATGTTCTTTTTTTTTTTCTTTTTAATTATTTTTTTTATGATTTTGATATAGCTAATTTTGTGACAAATTGACTTGAATGTTTTATTTGAGATTTGCACAAATGTTTTGTTATTTGCACAACTGTCAACCTCAGTGGAAAAGTCTGCCTGTTACTGTCTACATTGTATTAATTGCACAGTGTATTTTAATTTAATTGTTATGCAGGAAAGGGATATTTTTGTTTTATTGTAGCATTTTTATTCTATATATGCAGGCAGTTTATTTTTATTTCATTTGTTTTATACATTTTGATATTGTGCAGACCTCTGTTAATAAATGTACCTGTGTGACATTTGGCACGAGGCTTTGTATTAAAACTGACTGTTTTTTTAAGGGTTTGCCTCAGAAAAAAATGAAGCTAACAGAGATGCTATGCTATAATGCTTTGGGGGAAACCCCAATTATGGCACAGAAAAAATATGGATATATATCGAGTATCGCCATTCAACTAGAAAATATCCAGATATGACTTTTGGTCCATATCGCCCAGCCCTAAGCTGTGGCTACAAATGTAGCTACCACCACTGATGAGGATGTGTATGAATGAATAATGATCTCTGTAAAGCGCTCTGGGTGCCTTGAAGGGCGCTATATAAAACCAAGTCATCATCATCATCATCATCATCATCATCAAAATATATTTCTAAGTGGGTTTATACAGACTTGGATTACAGTATTCCATTAGGTGTGTTATTATGATTTTTATTTATTTTAACAACCCCCCCCCAGAGATCTCTGGCGCCCCCCAGGGGGGGCCCGGACCCCAGCTTGGGAGACACTGCTATAAGGAGTAATATACAGGTGTCTTCATCATGACTCCCGAACCTCAAAAAGCCCCCGCACTCTCACGGCCGAACAAGCAGTAGTGCCTCTATTGACTGCGTCTAATGCCTTCTTAGCTCCGATGGCTTTTCACTGCGCCGCTCATTGAGACGCAGTCTAGCCTGGACTAATCCTCCCTTCGTTCTAATGTCTGTATTGATGTGGCGGTCTTAAGCCTCTCAGTGGTGACAAGAGGGCAGGCAGCAGGCTGCCGCCCACCCAGGCGACGGCCCAGATCCCTGCGGGGGTAAACAGCGCTTAAATTGATCGTTTCAGGGAGGCAGAGCTTGCTGCACCGGCGGCCATCGCTGGCTAACGGCACCAGAAACCAGTAAGGGCCGTTTCAATTAACACTGATTGGGCTCAATGCCAGCCTTAAATAAATGGTCTGAACCCGGAGCAGGAAGATTTAGGTGTTAACTCATTGCAGATCACATCTACAGCTATGAAGTATTGATCTTTCAGTGTTGCTTTCGCTCAATGGTGTCAAACTTATAATGCAAGATTAATTAAAGTACTAAAAAAAATGATGGTGTTTTTTTTTTTTTTAATCCAGTGATGTTTCCGGAGGTTTCATCTTCTGCCCTCATTATTCTAGTAGCTACTGTGCCGCATGTCCGTCCTTGAAACGCCCGACAGAGCCACCGCACTTGTTTTTTGAGAAATATTTGAAAACAAATAAAAAAGATAGCTTGTGCAATATAATGAGCAAAACAGGCCTGAATATTTTCTCCCACTCTGAAATTTTAAAAATGCATTATATCACATGGAGCAGAAGCCTTTATCCAAAGCAACTTACAATTGAACTCCCACCGAACATGCACGCATGTTTTTGGACTTACGCAAGCACAGTGGGAACATGCAAACTCCTGCTGGGAGTCAAACCAGGAACCTGCTTATTTAAATGCCTTTTGAACCACGTGTCACATTTGGAATGAACTTGTGAATCATTGTTAAAGCTTCATTCTGTTTGCAAGTCATTTCGTCCACATTGTCAGTAGCGAGTGCAGATCTCCTGTTATCAGAGGTGTCAGGTAACGAAGTACAAATACTTCGTTACCTTACTTAAGTAGAAATTTTGGTTATCTATACTTCACTGGAGTAATTATTTTTCAGACGACTTTTTACTTTTATTCCTTACTTTATGCAATTATCTGTACTTTTTACTCCTTACATTTAAAAAACAGCCTCGTTACTCTATTTCATTTCGGCCTTTAAAAAAAACTATCCAGTTAAATTGCTCCATCCGGATAGAGTGAATTTGGTTGTGGTTGTTTCAGATGTTCTTGTCCAGTTTTGTTCTTACATCCGTTCCCTCAGATTCCTGCAACTAAACTTGGATGTACATTCCAATAAAGGTTAGGATAAATGATAACATGCCTCTGAAGTTTGACTTTTTGCACCATTACAATACTTATAGGCAACTAGTCATCATATCTCCTGCTCTCTGAAACACATGTTAATGCTCAATAGTACACATATATGCTTCTTTAATATATTTGCATTATACTAAGATGCATTCATTTTCAATGGCTTTTGTCCTTAATGGCTTTGTTCCCCCTTACATTACTTTTACTTTTATACTTTAAGTAGTTTTGAAACTAGTACTTTTATACTATTACTTGAGTAAAAAACTTGAGTTGATACTTCAACTTCTACAGGAGTATTTTTAAACTCTACTATCTTCTACCTGAGTAATGAATGTGAATACTTTTGACACCTCTGCCTGTTATCAAGAAAACCCTCTCGCTGGGCTCTGAGGTCGCAGGTATTCTCAGCACTCATATTCAGTCATATCGCTGTTTTTCAGGGCTCTTTTTTGTAAATGTTAAATAAATGGCAGATTTCTACTCAAGATATTGCTGAACCAACTGCTGTTCCAGCGTGTGGGCGTTCTGTGTGTGAAACTGTTTTGGCACGTGAAGTATATCCTGCTTTTGTCAGCAAGATTTGGACGGCTGTTGAGTGCCTCTGATTTTTCCCAGCAGTCAAGGCACCTGTTTGATCCCTAACTGTAAATTCAAACTAAGTATGGCCAAAACGTCCAGCGTGTGGGCCGAGCCCTGCTTCGTGGTGGCACTAAGAACATTTCTGGCTTTGTCAGTGGTCACTCCAACGGGGTTTCCAGGTTTCCAGGTTACGACTGGCTCCTTGGAGCTTGTCGTTGAGGTGAGTGCTGGCCTGCAGTGCTGGTAATGGCTGCGTCACACTTAAATGTTTCAAGATAAAGATAACACAAGTAAACACAAAATGCCGTTTTTAAATTAAGGTTTTTATTATTAAAGGAGCTTGAGGCTCCTTTTAAGAAATGAGACTCTCTAGCGCCACCATTCACCACGACGGCCGTTGGGGGTACTGCAGCCAACAGCGAAGCCGGCACGGGAGAACGGGGAGAACGTGCATGCAGCGTCATGTGACGTCTCATCCGCAGGACAGCGCGGGAAATTCGGAGTCCGAATTGCAGCACATTTTGCAGCACACAGCCTGTTCAAGGCAAAGGAGAGATACACTAGAGGAAACATTCTTTTGGGTTTGGAACGCTTCATCTGACATTATTACTAGAAAACTTAAAACGTATACAGATTTTTTTCATAAATCTTGCCACAATCCGGCCTCAAGCTCCTTTTAAGGGGGAAAAAAATCCAAACCTACATGGCCCTGTGTGAAAAAGTGATTGCCCCCCCCTGTTAAAACATAAATTATCTGTGGTTTATCACATCTTTGGAAAGCTGATTTCAATTTCTCCAGCCACACCCAGACCTGATTACTGCCACAACTGTTCTCAATCAAGAAATCACTTAAATAGGACCTGCCTGACAAATTGAAGTAGACCCAAAGATCCTCAAAAGCTAGACATCATGATGCGATCTAAAGAAATTCAGGAACAAATGAGAAACAAAGTAATTAAGATCTATCAGTCTGGAAAATGTTACAAAGCCATTTCTAAAGCTTTGGGACTCCAGCGAACCACAGTGTGAGCCTTTATCCACAAATGGAGAAAACATGGAAGAGTGGCGAACCTTCCCAGGAGGCCGGACGACCAAAATGACCCCAAGAGCAGCGACGGCTTATCCAAGAGTCACAAAAGACCCCAGAACAACATCCAGAGACCTGCAGGCCTCACCTGCCTCAATTAAGCTCAGTGTTCAGGACTCCACCATAAGGAAGAGACGGGGCAGAAATGACCTGCATGGCAGAGTTCCAAGACCAAAACCACTGCTGAGCAAAAAGAACAGAAAGGCTCGTCTCAGTTTTGCCAGAAAACATCTTGATGATCCCCAAGACTTTTGGGGAAATACTCTGTGGACTGAAAAGACAAAAGTTGAACTTTTTGGAAGGTGCATGTCCCATTACATCTGGTGTAAAAGTAACACTGCATTTCAGAAAAGGAACATCCTAGCAACAGTAAAACATGGTGGTGGTGGTGTGATGGTCTGGGCTGTTCTGCTGCTTCAGGACCTGCAAGACTTGCTGTGGTAAATGGAACCATGAATTCTGCTGTCTACCAAAACATCCTGAAGGAGAATGTCCAGCCATCTGTTGGTGACCTCGAGCTGAAGCCACTTGGGTTCTGCAGCAGGACAATGATCCAAAACACACCAGCAACCTCTGAATGGCTGAAGAAAAACGAAATGAAGACTTTGGAGTGGTCTAGTCAAAGTCCCGACCTGAATCCCATTGAGATGCTGAGGCATGACCTTAAAAAGGCGGTTCATGCTGGAAAAGCCTCCAATGTGGCTGAATTACAGCAATTCTGCAAAGATGAGTGGGCCAAAATTCCTCCACAGCTGTAAAAGACTCATTGCCAGTTATCACAGACGCTTGATTGCAGTTGTCGCTGCTAAGGGCCCAACCAGTTATTACGTTTTTTTTTTTTTTTTTAACACTTTTTTTCTTTTATTGAAAAAGTTTTTTTTTATTGAAGTGATTTTCTTTTATTGAAAATATTTTCTTTTTGAAGCAACTTCTTTTTTGATTAAATGATAAAGACACAAATGTCCTACCCATAATAAGGCCCAAACACAAAACAACACTACTTCAATCAAAAAAGTTGCTTCAAACAAAAAGAAGTTCACTTCTATCATAGAAAACATTTCCAATCAAAGAAAAACAGTGTTCAAATGCATTTTTTTGAGTCTCAAATTTTTTTTTTGCATTCAAACACTTTTTTTCTTTGATTGAAATCATTTTTTTCGATTGAAGTGAATTTTTTTTAATAAAAAATCTATTTTTTGATTGAAGCAATCTTTTTTTTTTTTTTTTTTTTAATAATTTTTTTATTGGAAATAGATTCACATTATACAACAGTAGTAAAGCAAAATAACTGGGAATACTTCCTTCCATTCATTTTCCCCATCTTTTTATATCCCTCCCACATTCCCATCCCCAACCCAGCATTTACAAGAGACCCAGAGACAAGTAAAAACAACCAAATACAATATAAAGAAAGAAAAGAAGAGAAAAAAAGAAAAAAAAAAAAAGGGAAAAAATAAATAAATAAATAAAAATAATAATAATGATGCTACTCATTTTATTTTTAATGCTAGCAGTCTGACTGTGAGCCTACAGATGATCAAAGGCCTTGCTGGGAAATATCAGAGATTTTGTCAGACTTCATAGACATTCGTGGGTTAGCGGCCCATTTTATAGCACATCAGATCCTGGGGGGAAAATCCAGTTATTAAGTTTTATCACTTTTTCACACATGGCCATGTAGGCTTGGGTTTTTCTTTCCCCTTAATAATGAAAACCTTCATTTAATAACTGCATTTTGTGTTTACTTGTGTTATCTTTGTCTAATATTACAATTTCTTTGATGATCTGAAACATTTAAGTGCGACAGACATGCAATAAAATAAGAAATCAGCAAGGAGCAAACATTTTTTCACAAAACTATATATATATGTATATATATGTGTGTGTATATATATATATATATATATATATATATATATATATATATATATATATATATATGTGTATTCTTCATCTGATTGCATGCATCGAACTGTCACATCATGTAGTAGTAATGTAGTAACTCAATACAGTTGCAATGGCCGACGTGTATGGCAAGAAACCGCTTTTAAGTACTCATAGATATTTAACATGGTACAGTACTCGTTATCTACCACAGAAGCTGGAGAACAGACTTCAAAACAACAAGAACTTGACAGTACGTCACGGATCAGCGGGAGAACATGAATGAAAGCAGATGTGCAAAATGATGCAACAGCCATCGTGCGAGATTGAGAGTAAAGCTCTCAATGAGCAGCGTGTTTTCAGCTGCTTTTGTTCTCCTCAGCTCAGGCTCGGCTGGAAAACATCAAAACATGTGGCCACTAATGTGAAGTGAGGTTAATTTTAAATATTAAAAGCCCAACTTGAACAAGTGAAACCCCCACTAGAATCACGCAGCATTCAGAGTTGAAAAGAGCCACCCAAGTCTGCAGGAAGCAAATGTGCAGCAGCGTCTGCTTCTGACTCTCCCAGCAGGACCAGTTTACTTTAGATGCTGCTGCTCACTGGGGCACTCATCTCTTCTGTGTTTATTTATGAGTGTGTGTGTGTGTAACAACTTCAGTAATACCACATTTACTTGGATATAAGACAACCTCACTTTAGGGATGGGTGATCACCATATACCGTCCAAAAAATTCCCCACGGAAAGAATTTGTCATCTCGCGGTAAAAATTATAAAAAGAAAGAAAGAAAGATATGAGCCTGAAAGAAAGAAAGAAAGAAAGAAAGAAAGAAAGAAAGAAAGAAAGAAAGAAAGAAAGAAAGAAAGAAAGAAAGAAAGAAAGAAAGAAAGAAAGATATGAGCCTGAAAGAAAGAAAGAAAGAAAGAAAGAAAGAAAGAAAGAAATGAGCCAGAAAGAAAGAAAGAAAGAAAGAAAGAAAGAAAGAAAGAAAGATATGAGCCTGAAAGAAAGAAAGAAAGAAAGAAAGAAATGAGCCAGAAAGAAAGAAAGAAAGAAAGAAAGAAAGAAAGAAAGAAAGAAAGAAAGAAAGAAAGAAAGAAATGAGCCAGAAAGAAAGAAAGAAAGAAATGAGCCTGAAAGAAAGAAAGAAAGAAAGAAAGAAAGAAAGAAAGAAATGACCAAGAAAGAAAGAAAGAAAGAAAGAAATGAGTGAAAGAAAGAGAGAAAGAAGAAACAAAAAGAAAGAGAAAAAGAAAGAAAAAAGGATAAATTCCTGTTGAGTCATTACAGTTTTATCAATTCAATGTAATTGGTGTAGTTTAGTAATATTTAGTATCTTTTAGAGCAGTGTTTTGGCTCCAAAGACTGAATGTGGTGATAGATTTGTATTTAAAAAGGTGGAGTTGAATTGGTATTTTTTTATCGTCATTTTTATCATTATCGGGATAAATGTCAGAAATTATTGTGATACATTTTTAGTCCATACCGCCCATCCCTACCTCACTTGAGTCTGTGAGGACAGATCTTGTCTCAGTAATCTTGCCTTTGTGAAGCTCTGTCTCTGTCTGGAGCCAGACTTGTCACGTCCATTTAACTAGAAGGTTGTGAGAAACACCTTAATAATGATGGGTGTTTTAGTAATGTGATCTTTGGGCACATCTTTAGTGAGCATGTTCAAGTCGTGATCATTCATTGTTTATTGTATTAACAATTGCAGTGTTGGGCGATGGTTTTGTTTTTGATATTAGTGTCATGTAATGTTGCTTGTATCTTTTTACAGGGGCACTGCCAATGCAAATTAGCCTTTTGGCTACAATCAGAATCAGAATCACGTGTATTTGGCCAGGTCAGGTCAGACAAGACATGGAATTTGATTCAGTTGTTATCGCTCACTCTACAGTAAATAGGTAAATAGGTAATAGACAGATGACAGCTCTTATTAACATATATACAATTTTTAAAAAGTGGAAGGTGCAGCAGAATGAAGTAGATATGATTATTGGAAGGTGCATTGTCACAGCATATGATTGCGTTATTATAATTACTGTTATTATTGTTATTGCACAGTGATTGATTGATTTCTCTGAGACTCTATTGGCACTTTTCCACTAGAACCTACTCAGCCTGACTCCACTCGCCCCGCCCCGGTTTTGCGCTTTTCCACTAGGGGCCGAGGCGGGTGGAGGTGTGCCGAGTAGATACTTTTCTGCAACTATTCTGCCGAGGTTCTAAGCTGCTGAGTGGGCTGGTCTGACATCATCACACTACAGGCCACTGATTGGTCGGGGGGTTGGAGTCAGACGTCTGAGTCAGGAGGAGGAAATCAGAGAAAGAGAGACTCGCGGCTTCTTCATTTTATTCAACAGGCAATGGCAGCAAAAGTCTGTTTCCTGATCCAACTCTGAGGTGCAGATAAGGAGTGCAGAGACAAAAACTAAAAAAAAAGTGTCGCTGCTTGAAGCTTCTTTCACTCTCATTTTTTAACTTGATATGGAACACAAGCCACAGACCCAGCAGCACATCTATCATCTCCTCCAGGTTCTACATCTTTAGTGTTGTTGTTTTCTTCGTTTAGATACACAATCAAATACGTCACAGCAGCTTCACTCCAACCTCCTACTTCTCTTCTGGGTGTCTAAAAACAAACGAGGGACAGTAGTGTCAAAGCGCCATATGAGTGTTGAGAGTTGATCAGAGCAACAGCTTGGGGGAAGAAACTGTCTCTGAGTCTGGAGGTTTTAGCGTACAGAGCTCTGTAGCGCCGTCCAGAGGAGAGGAGTTGGAACAAACCTGTGTCCTGGGCATCGGTGGGTAGTAACGAGTTACATTTACTCCGTTACATTTACTTGAGTAAGTTTTGGGAAATGTTGTACTTTTAGGAGTAGTTTTGAATCACTATACTTTGTACTTTTACTTGAGTAGATTTGTGAAGAAGAAACTGTTCCTCTTACTCCGCTACATTAGGCTACGTTGAGCTGTTACTTTTCTTTTATCCCTTTTATCCGCGTACGCGTCAATCTCATGACATCAGTACGTTCACATGCAGCGATTCAACCTGGTTGCAGATCTTATCACATAATGACATGCAGAAGATTGTATCACTTGTCTGATTATACATGCTGTTCTGAGATCAGACTGAATCAGATTGAATAAGCCACTGTAACCAGAGCATGGCTGACTCCGTGACGCTAGGTGGCGCTGTACCCAAGGTAAAAGTGTGGACAACTGGCCGGATCGTGTCCACTTCTATTGTTTCTGTGTTTGGCGCTAATATATCCCGTGCGTAGATTCTTCCACTTTATTTTGAGCTGCTCCGGTGTCCTCATGAAGCCCGCGTCAGCCATCTCTTTGGCGATCTTTTTATAAAGGTCTGCGTTCCTACTTTTCCGCCCATCCATGAACCTCAAAATGTTTAACTCTTGCATCTGCCGTAGCAGAAAACGCGTCTCCTCGTCGGACCAAAAATGAGTTCTTCCTGTAGACATGTTTTGAAGAATGAAAGAATGGCTAAACACGCGCCGCCTCCTTTTCAACTACTGAGCACGCATCGTCTCCTTTCACTTCCGGGAAATTCTCGAGCATGCACAGACTGCAATATCTATGTCCCCGTTTACATGGTGTTAACAACCTGGTTGCGACTGGCTTATCTAGGTGCTCCAAACTGGTTGATGAATCCGGCTTGACCAGGTTGAGGTGTTTACATGCAGTTTAAAAGTCGGAACGATGTCTGCAACCGATCTGCAACCAGGTTGAATCGCTGCATGTGAACGTACTGAGTACGTACACATGCAGCGATTCAACCTGGTTGCATTCTTTGGGAAAAATGTTAGTTTTTGCATGTTTTGTCACATTTACACAGACTCAAACACACACAGAGTTTCTATGAGTTCATGGGCTTGTTCTAGTTCTGCCTGGTTAAAAAAGAAAAGTACAAAGGCTTGACATTTTGTGCTACTTGTGCTTAATTTATTTTTTTATTCTGTTATTATTTTATTTATTGTATTATTTATTAAAGTACTTGAATTTACTTTAAGATTATTTTAATTTAAGCTATTTTTTATTCATTTTAATTTATTTTATTATTTTATTGATTTAATTTGCCTGAAGATGATTATTTTGTACTTTTTTCTGTTTGAATGGTTGTGTTAAAAAAATAAATCAGACGTTACTCAACAGTTACTCAGTACTTAGTAGTTTTTTCACCAAGTACTTTTTTACTTTTACTCAAGTAATTATTTGGATGACTATCAAGTAATTATTTGGATGACTACTTTTAACTTCTACTTGAGTCATATTATTCTGAAGTAACAGTACTTTTACTTGAGTACAATTTTTGGCTACTCTACCCAGCTCTGCCTGGGTGTGAGGGGTTTGGTCCTGGTCCTGGTCCTGGTCCTGGTCCTGGTCCTGGGTGTGAGGGGTCTGGTCCTGGTCCTGGTCCTGGGTGTGAGGGTTCTGCAGAGATGATACCTGCCTGTTTCCTGGTCCTGGACCGGTACAGGTCCTGGATAGATGGGAAGTTAGTCCCAGTTATCCTCTCTGCAGACCTGATTGTCCGTTGCAGTCTGTGCCTGTCTATTTTGGTGGCCGATCCAAACCAGACAGTTGGATATATTTACATTTTAAAATGTTCATCAATGTACAAAGTCCCTCTAAACAAAATAAATTAAAAAAAAAGCTGTACCTTGGTTTTACCTCCCACTTCAACACAGAACCGATGCAGCTGGAACCTACAGGGATGGCTCCGGCGCCCTCTAACAGGAGAAATTTACAGTTTACAGCCGAACCCACTGCTGACTGGAAAAAGTAAATCTTGCAGGGGGCATCCTGCTAATTGAGTCTTCCACATGTTGAATTATGGATTAAGTTGAATCTAGCCCTCACCAGAGAACACTTTCATTGATCAACATTACACTGAGCCGTAGTTTAAGAGGAGCTCCAGGAGAAAGTTGAGCTGTCCTCAACCCTCAGCCACGTGCAGATTAATGTGCACTTACTGTTTATTCCCCTGGCGCTTCTTTTGTGGAAGTCTGTCTGGTGGGATCTGCAGGAAAACACATCAGGATGTGTGTGTGTGTTTGCAGTAATTAATGTCAGATTGAGCTCATCGTCTGGTCTGCGCACGTTGTATTTTGGCCTTTTTTCTTTAGTCACATTAAAAGACTGCAATAATTATGTTCTGGACTATAAGCCGCTACATTTTTCATAGGTTTTCAACCGTGCGGCTTATACAAAGGTGCAGCTATTCTGTGGATTTTTCTTCCACCGCTCGGGGCGCTCTAACCGGAATTAGAATCAAAACTAAGACAAAATAAATGCAAAGAAGAATACACTACTTCTTCTTTAGCAGATAGAAGTAGGTAGAAGTAGATTTCAAACAGATAAATAAATAGAAATAAATATTATTTTCTCTTGGTTCTGTCCTGTTTTAATCAGTAAAGTTGCTGCCGTGTTAAAAGACACTGTTAGGAAAGGATCTATTTAGGTACAAACATGTACATCATTTACAGTTCAATATCCTTCTGTACATGTAGTAAATATCTAATCTAACAACATAAATATCTGCAGCTTGCATATCTTTTTTTTTAAATAGAGCGGATGCGGCTTGTATATCTTTTTTAAATTATTTTTAAAAAAATAGAGCGAGTGCGGCTTATATGCAGGTGCGGCTTATAGTCCAGAAAATATGTTATATAAAAAATATAAATAATGAAGGAATGAAGGACGGAATGAGGAATATTCTGTGTTTCATTTTACATCCCATTTATTTTCCCGTTTTTTTTTTTTATTTTCTTGGTTTTTAGCAGATGTGAACTTTTGTTGTAATGCCACATTCAGTTATTTAATGGGACTTTCCTTTTCTAACATCACATTTTTATTATTCATGTTCAGAAGGGGGTGTGCGGTTACGTGACAGCACCATGAATAACACACTTAATCCAACTTGATCCTGTATTATCCCAAACATGTGGGTGTTTGTAAGGAAGTCGTATGTCATCAGTGTGGAAGGAATCAACAAAGATGAGGTGAATGGATGAATGTGTGTTTTTCAGGACTGAACAAGGCACTTGTACTCTGGTCTCCGGTGCTGGAGTCTACATGCAGTCAGATGAACTCTTTATGTCAGGGTTGCTACCCGTCCCTTGAAATACGGAATTGTTACGTAATTGGTCATTAAAAGAACTAACAACGAAATAACAATAATGAACAAAATAAAGGACAGCATATATTAAAGACAGAAACCTATGTGGCACAGTTCTTCATACCTGCAACATCCCCTGAGCTTGATATGGAATGATACGGGACATTATGCTCTTATTTATTGATGTCATAATATACAGGTGACGGTTGGAAAATTTGAATATATTGCAAAACTTCATTTGTTTCAGTAAATTCCACTAAAGGTTGAATATATTATTTCCCACTACATGCATAGTGAGATATTTCAAGCCTTTATTTGTTATAGTTTAGATGATTATGGCTCACAGTTTATGAAAACCCCAAATAAAAAATCTCAAACAATTTGAATATTTTATGAAATCAATAAACATCAAAATCATCAAAATTGTAACAAATAAAGGCTTAAAATATCTTCCTTTGCCTGTAATGAGACTTTGTAATATATTAGTTTCACCTTTTAAGTTGAATTATTGAAAAAAAAATAACTTTTACACCATATTCTAATGTTCCGACCTTCACCTGTAGCTATATTTATATTTACCTGCTTACAGAACATCTGGGCTGATGTGGAGATACGTAGAATAGGAGCATAGGCTATTTCAGTTACTATATGGTTGGCTGTCTGTACAGTCATGCAAGATCAATGATATTAAAGCCCTTTAAATCAAAGCATTTTTTTTTTTCATATAAAATAAATACATTTCTATGCATTTTAGAAGTTTTGGGGATGTCCCTTATTTTTTGGCGCCTGCGCTGCTGAAATCGGGGCGTCCCTTATTTCTATTTCTGAAAGGTGGCAACCCTACTTTATGTACTTGTTATCAGAGTTATTATCGTTCACGAAAACGAACGAAATAACGAAAACTAAAATGGAAAAAACTATTTCGTTAACTGAACTAAATAAAATGAAAATTAAAAGACAAAAACGATAACTAACTGAAACTATATTGCGTGTTTAGAAAACTAACTAAAACGAACTGCAATTATAGGTATAATTTCCTCCGTTTTCGTCTCTGTCAATATAAGCCTCTTGGTATGATCCATTTATTCCTCTCTGGCCGTTTATCTCCAACTGGCAGCTACGGCACCTTAACGCCTCACGGTCCATGACGTCAAAACTAAAACTAAAACTAAAACTAATAAAAACTAAACTAAAACTAAGCATTTTTGAAAATATAAAAACTACTAAAAACGAGCAAACCCACACTAAAAACAAATTAAAACTAACTGAATTGAAGGAGAAAAAGTCAAAACGAAATTAAAACTAAACTAAAATGAAAAATTCAAAACTATTATAACCCTGCTTGTTATTAGATGTTCTTCCTGGGGATTAAAGCTTCTGCGTTTTGGCCTTGATAAGGAACAAGGGAGCAGCATTTATGAGAAAATGCAGTTGTTCAGTGCGCGCTGAACACTTGATGGATGAAGTCTGGAACCGTGCAGAGAGCCTGATTGACGCGATCTGAGATGACAGGCCTCCCTTCCCCGGCGTCAGGGGGATATCTGGGGAGGGGGTGAACCACACCAGGCAGAGGCGACAATAACACGCCACCAGCAGCTGACGGAGCAGCCGTGGAGCGAGGGGTTGTGGGTTGATCGGGGGAGTGGTCACGCCTTTGCGGGGCCTGCAGAACATGCAGTCTGTAGATGCATGTACAGGACTGTCTCAGAAAATTAGAATATTGGGATTTTCTGTAATGCAATTACAAAAACAAAAACTTCATACATTCTGGATTCATTACAAATCAACTGAAATATTGCAAGCCTTTTATTATTTTAATATTGCTGATCATGGTTTACAGTTTAAGAAAACTCAAATATCCTATCTCAAAAAATTAGAATATTCTGGGAATCTTAATCTTAAACTGTAAACCCTAATCAGCAATATTAAAATAATAAAAGGCTTGCAATATTTCAGTTGATTTGTAATGAATCCAGAATGTATGACATTTTTGTTTTTTTAATTGCATTACAGAAAATAAAGAACTTTATCACAATATTCTTATTTTCTGAGACAGTCCTGTATATCGCCCCGGGAGCTTCTCCTCTTTGTTGTAGCTTTTTACTTGAGCAGAACATAATAAGAAACCATTATAAAATCATCTGCACCGCACGTTTCTCTAAACGTCATTGTCTTTTATCACCGTGTTTTTAATTGAAATGTCAAATTTGACCTTGAAATGATGAAAACTCTTTTCTATTTAATTCAACTCGGCTTTCTTTATTTAGCAAATCATGACAAAGGTCATCCCAAGACCCTTCAACAATGCAGTTCAGCTCGTTCCAAAGTCGTCCAATTAATACAAAGGCGATAAAACAACAGTAATAATTATTGCTTGGCCCAGGGAAGCCAACAGATTGCTTCAACACCCTTCGATCCCCGCCCTGAGGAAGGAGGAGGCGATTGTTTTTGCTCTCCCGACACTCGTTCAGTCTCTCCTCTGTCCTCCACCATTAGCCGTCCGTTGGCTCA